>NC_133623.1:2372732-2480996 GCF_048593235.1 Sminthopsis crassicaudata | reverse complement strand
TTCCTGAGCATCATACACCAGAGCCATGACAAACAGGAGTCAGGAATCCAGGTGTCCCAGATGCTGGCCCAGGTTGCTTCCTGCTTGGCTGCACTGTCTCCAGCCCGGCCTTGAGTTGGGAGGCACAGGACAGGATCTGGGCCTCTAGCCAGGCTCTGGAAGGAGAGGGAAGAGACGGATCTACAGCAGGAGCTGGACCACAGAACAGGCTCACGCTGGTGCTGCCCTGCTTTGGGGAGGTGAGTAGGCCCTTCCCCATTGGAGGTGCCTTTCCTGAAGGCAGAGAATGGCACTAGGCCACTGGGCTCCCCTCCTTCTAACTGTACTTGGCTTAGGCGTGCCCCCAAGGGCTGGTGCTACTGAGGCTCCCAAGCAAAGCTATGGCACCGATTTCCCTGCTCCAGATCAGCCAGCTGAAGCGAAGCTCTGAATTTGCCTAGTGTTTTCTGCTTCCAAAGCTCTTTGCCGCTAGCCAATTAATTGCTCGTCCCCCCCAGGGAAGTGGTTGTTAGAGCCATGTTATAGAGGAGATCCCAGAGCCTCAGAGCTGTAGGGACAGATTTATCCTTGAGAAGGGAGAGGCAGTGACAAGGGGGAGTGTCATTCTTGACTGGAGTCCCGCCGACAAGGACATAGAAATGCTCAGAATTGGGGGAGGGTGTTAGATTCTGTGATCGACATGGAGTGGAAGAGCAGCCATCAGGGGCCCCCACACTTATGGTTTGCTGAGTGGAGCTCTCAAAAGAATTAGGTCAGGGAGGATAGAGGCAAAATGATGCAAGGGAAACCTCCCAAGTGGATTGGGATGTTCTCAAGAACAAAATTGGCCTAAACACAATTTCTCTGAAGAAGAAAGGAAAAAAATTGTCTAAAGAAACTGGTGTGGCTGCACAGGGTACTCCCAGGCAACCACCTTATTTTAAAAGCTAGGCGCAAAAGTTGGCAGCAAATGTAAGTGCTAGAAACCACATGGGAAAGAATAATGACTTTTACCAAAAGAGGGTTTGGAAGGAATTGAGATTTTTGCTGGAGATCAAGGAGAACAAAAAGTAATTTCTTAGCCTTATTTCCTTTTTTTTGTTGTTCTTCAAAAATAAACTTTATTTTTTATTTTTTAAAAGCTTTTTATTTTCAAAACATATGCATGGATAATTTGACCACGTTGACCCGTGCATAGCCTTGTATCTCCGATTTTCCCCTCCTTCCCCCCACCCCCTCCCGTAGACGGCAAGCAATCCAATGTATGTTAAACATGGTAAAATATATGTTAAATCCAATATGTATAAACATATTTGTACAATTCTCTTGCTGCACAAAAAAAATCGAATCAAAAAGGAAAGAAAATTAGTAAGAAAACAAAAGGCAAGTGAACGACATCAAAAAGAGTGAGGATGCTATGTTGTGGTCCTCACTCAGTTCCCAGAGTTCTGTGTCTTGGTGCTGATGGCTCTCTTCATCACTGAACAATTGGAACTGGCCTGAATTATCTCATTATTGAAGAGAGCCACGTCCTTCAGAATTGATCATCCTATAATTTTGTTGCCGTGTACAACGATCTCCTGGTTCTGCTCATTTCACTCAGCATCAGTTGATGTCTCTCCAGGCCTCTCTGAAATCATCCTGCTGGTCATTTCTTACAGAACAATAATATTCCATAACATTCATATGCCATAATTTACCCAACCATTCTCCAATGGATGGACATCCATTCATCTTCCAGTTTCTAGCTACTACACAAAGGGGCTGCCACAGACATTTTGGCACACATGGGTCCCTTTCCCTCCTTTCTGATCTCTTTGGGATACAGGCCCAGTAGAGACACCGCTGGGTCAAAGGGGATGCACAGTTTGGGCACCCATTGGGCAGAGTTCCCAATTTTAGCCTTATTTCCACAACAGAATCAAGCCAGGGATAGGACTGCTCCTGGGAGCAGAGGGGAGAATGAGAATGGATGACAGACATCAGGGAGAACTGTTCCGTTCCCATTAGGCACATTCATTCTCTAACAAGCAGAGTGCTCTTGGGAATGCTTAGCAGAAAACTGGAACTCAGACTGAGGAGCTGGGAGGGGAGTCCCCAAGTCTCCAAACCCAGATTCACCATGTCACAGTAGATTGAAAGAGCTCACCAACATTGCTGCTTGTGATCTTTGAAAAATCTTGGAAATTAAAAGCCCCAGCATCGACAGGGGACAAATGGTTCCCACTGTTCCCAGGTAACTTCTTCAAGCTGTGATCCAGTGACCACTGGCAAAAGCTCACAAGTATGCTCAAAGGGATGTGCTGTGAGTCCTTAGAAAGGGAAGCAACAGTCACCAAAAGCCAGCGTGGGCCCATCAAGAGACAGGCCAAGCTGATTGGCTCGTTTAAGAGAGTTGGCTGCTTGGGGCCATGCTACTGGTGAAATGCTCGTGTGGATTTCAGCATTTGAAGTGCTTTGGGGCTAGTTTTGTGGATGTGATGGAGATATTGGGTTGACAATCATGATGGGGATACTGGGTTGACAATCATGGTTCTATTGGTTGACCTCAGAAGTGGATGAAGGTTTTCCACCAGAGGGTGGGTGCTAGCTGAGCGCTCTAGAACTCTTCTGTTGACCCCATTCTGTTAATAACAAATGTTAGTTTGTTATCGGTGATTTGGGTAGAGGTCAAGGTCATTTGCTAGTCATTTGTTGATGCGATGAGGTTGCAGTAGTCCATGGGCTGAGGATGGGATTTGGTGTGGAGGAGGTCTCGGAAGTCTAGAACGAAAGGCTGGACCTTCGTTACTAAAAATGGAAAGTTCTCAGCTTGGGGTGAAGGGGAGGGGGCCCAAACACAGCTCCAAAACAGCGAGGTTCAAAAGCCTTCAAGCTTGGGATGAGTCAGCTAAAAGGCTGCTCCATGCCAGGCTGTGTCTCCAAGGGCACAGCACCAGGCATGGAGGGCAGTGGGGATTCCCCATCTTCCTTCTGCCAGGTCATATCCCACCCGGAGCCTAGCTCCCGGTTCTGAAAGGACAACTCTACCAGTGGTAGTGTTCACGGAAAGCTAAGTGGGCAGTGAGAGACTTGAAACTGTGTGGTTGTTGAGGAGAGAAACTGAGGCTCTGTAATCCAGAGAAGAGATTTGGGGGCAGGTGTAAAGGTTCGGTGGTCTCTAAGTTATCCTTGGGGACTGCCATCTCAACTCACTCCCAGACCAGACTCCCTCCTTCCAGCATGCTGTCCCAACTCTGTCCTAGACCCAATGCTGCCCTCTTTTATCCTTGCAGAGATTGTAGTGAGAACTCAATGGGGCTTGTGGGAAAATTACTTCAACCAATCAATTTGCTCCTTTTAAAGGTTGTGTAAACTCCTTTTCAGAAGTTCAAAGGTGTAAACGCCCCCTAAAGGCTGGAAGTAAAGGTGTGAATTCTGAGCTAGAGAATTGCCCACAACTTGAGTTCTCAACTTGTAATCCTAACAGGCAGGGGCTGGCCAGGGCTGCTAGTTGTCTTCAAGGGCTAGCCTGAGCAAAAGGGATGGACTCTGTCAGCAGAACTAGCAGAGCAGAAGGCAGACTGGTTCCATTCAAGGAAGAAATTCCCAACAAGCATCACTGTCGGACAATGGGCCGTGCTGGGAAATATTGAGCTCCCCAAAATGGTGACCTCAAGTTTGATCAGCCGCCCTCCCCCTTGCTAGATCTTAGATAGGCCGAGAATCCTATCAGGGGATTGTGGGAGAGGGCCCTGGGGATTCTACTCTATGACTTAGCCAAGGCCCTACTTGATGACAAGGGGGGGAAGTTTCCATTATTCATTGTAATAGATGGTTCTGCTTCAAGGGTAGCAGAGTAGCCAAGTGAACAGCAAAACCCAGTGCCCTTGGGACGCTCAAACCGGACCACTGAGTCACAAGCTTTGGGGCAGGTGTTGGGGTATACAGGTAACAGCCAGACAGATCCTGATTTCCGGGAACCGTCCTCACTGCCCGTGAATCCAAGCCTTTGGTTTACAGAGGAAGGAACTGGGACCCCGACAGGGACTTGTGATGCCTGACCAAAGTAGCTTTGGCCCTGGTCTCTACCTAGACCAGGAGGTCCATCTGGCTGCTGGGACAGCGCTTGAGGAGCAGGGGAGGCGAGAAGTACAAGAATTATTAGCCTCGTTTTCCGGGAAAGAAACTGGACGTTCAGAGAGGGCTGGCGACACGTGACAACAAAGAGATTCGAGTCTAGTTTGGGGTTTGAATGGGGAGCTTTCCCTTTTGCCAGGAAGGCCCCAGATGTTGCCGTCTCCCTGAGGAGCAGAGGCTTTTCGGGAACACCTGTGACTTGACATCCCCAAACAGATCTCCACAGGCCAGAGAGAGCCAGCTTTTCTGTCATGAAAATTATGTGCGATCATAAAAAGAAAGACCCCGAATGTCTCTTTGCTTCCCCCCCTCCCCACTCATTGGGGGGAATCCCAGCTCCTTTCCCCCAGAGCGGGAGGATTTCGATGGACAGAAAGGATTCCAGGGAGGAGAGGGGCAGCCAGTCCTCCCAGATAAAGGCTACAGCCCCTCCTTTCTTTCTGGGGGGGGTGTCTGCTTATTCCTGATATTCCCCAACCCTCCCCCAGCTCAGGGACCAAGGCAAATGCCCCCCCCCCCCAAAGGCAGTGAAATAAACCCTGAGAAGAGGTGAGGGGGCAAGCCTGGCCCCCAGGCTCCGGAGCTCAGGGGCTCCCAGGGGCCCAGCAGGGTGGCCCACTTCTGGAGGAAGGTGGGAGGAGCGAAGTGCAGAATCCCGGGGGCGCCTTTCCTTAGAGACTCTTTCACATGACTCCCCACCCCCTCGGCAAGGCCGCACTTAGTGACCCAGCGTGCAGGAGGTGGCGGTTCTCCAAGTCCGAGGTGGACCGGCCTCCAGGCCCTAACTCGCCCCTCCCTTTCAGGAAACAGACCCAGGGGCCTGGGGGGAGGCTGAAGCCTTGGCTCCGCCCCTCCCACCTCCACCAGGTGATGGCCATTGGGGATTCCTAAGCACGTGGGGAGGGGGCCTGGAAATGAACCACAGCCGGAGGCGGAACCGCCAAGGCCCTCGGGCCTCATGTCCGGGACCGCTGGAGTCCCCGCTCCCGCTCCGCCGAGTCCATGGCGGAGGCCAGAGGAGGAGGTCGAGGCCGGAGGAGGAGGTCGTGCCCGGAGCAGTGGGTAAACAACGGCCGGCTGGGGGATGCCAGCCGCAAGAAGCGCGCCCTCCTTGAAGGCCTCCACCAGGGCCACGCCCCGCCTTTCCCCTTCCCTGGGGCCCCAGGCCTGGCCCCTGGCCCACAGTCCTCCACGGGACAGCGGCCCCTGTGCCTAATGGGTTTCCCCTGACACACACAGGTAATTCATCTCAGCCCCGGCCCGGCTCCATGTGTTTTCTCCCCAACGAGCCTCCCACCCCCGGCATGCACCATTCTCCCCCCCTTCGGGTCCCCCAGATGTTGCACCCTTCCCAGCCAGAGGTTGCACCATTCCCACAGTGAGAGCCAAGGCGGCAGCCACGGGCCTTCTCACCCCATCCATATCTGCGGCGGCCAGCTGCAGCCCCCTCATTTCCAGGGGAAGGAGGAACAAATGAAAGGCAGGTTGGGGTGCCCCCCGCCCCGCCCCCACTCTCCCATTCCTCTCGCCCCTGGCCGCTCCTCCGGCCACAGCCGCCCTATAAAACAGAAGGGAAAGATAGAAAGGGAGCAAGTGTGAGCTCAGATAGAGATTCCAGCCCATGAGAAGGGGGCGGGAAGAGGATGGGGGAAACGTGGGAGCCCGAGTGGGGAAGGGAAGGGAGGAGGAAAGTGGAGGGAAGGGGGGCTCTAAGCAGAAGCGCCGTGTGTGAGTGAGAAGCTCCCGAGTGGGGGGCTGGGGACTGGACTTAGAGGAGCGTTAAATGCCATCTGTGCCCACCTGGCTATTTGGGATGGCATTCATGATGATGATGATATGTAGCATTTAGAAAGCCCTACCCATGGCTTAGCTTGCTCGATTTTCATGACACCCCTAGGAGAGGTCGATCCTTTTATTATTCCCATTTTACAGATGGGGAAAGTGAGCCACGGAGAGGCTAAGTCACTTGGCCAGAGTCATACAGTCCAGGCACACAGGGTCTGAGGCCAGTTTTGAACCTTCTTAACTCTGAGTCTAGTTCCGTCTCCATTGTGTCACCTAGCTGATGTCAAAGCTGGAAGGAACCTTACAGTAAGAGCTAGAACCCGATTTTCTTTTTCCTTTCGAGACCCATAAACTCTGGGCAGAAGGCGGTCTGACTGTGTGCATTTGTCAGTGAGAGACATGGGTGGTTCAGAGTATTCAGGACCTTAGGATCATGGGAGCAGAAGATTTTCAAGCTACAAAGGACCAAAGGGGGCATCGACTCCAATTCCATTATTTACATTTTAAAGTCAACTGTAGGTTCTACCTGTGGAAAACTGTCACGTGAGAAGAGAGAGGGCAGCTTATGGGGACATTTCCCAGCTTTCCCGGGCCCCAGCTTCGGTCTGGTCCTGGGAGTGCAGGCCAATTGTGGCCCAGTCAATTAACTGGCTCTCTCCTGAGCACATATCACAGGCCCCCGAGTTTTCTCTTGAAGCAAAGAACTGTGTCTTGATCCCAATCACCGCAACGGTTGGCCCTGCCAAGTCCCACAGTCAGTGTGATGGGGATGCCCTCTACCCGCCTAGGATTGCCCAGGTAGCCTCTCCCTGGGAGGTCCTGCTCATCTGGCTGGACTAACTTGTACTTAATATGGCTCTGGCCAGTCAGACAGCATGCCCCTGCCTCTTCCTTGAAGTGGCTCCGTGCTGTGGAGTTCCAAAGGGCCATACGAGCCCGTGGCCAGAGATGGCACACACTGTGTTCGGTGGCTCGCTTTGTATAGAATAGGAGGGCCGGGACGAGATGCTGCAGAACGGCTACGGGACTGTGGTCCTCCCTCAGCTGGATGGGGATGTGCTCCAGACCCAGGAGTTCTGGAAAAGACAGTTCTCTTTTAAGCCCATCCTGGCTGCTCCTCCTGAAAGAGGAGGAAAGGACATGGTTACCCCCCAGATACCATCCAAGTCTTGCTTTTTGGAGGGATTGGTGACTGGGTGGGCGCTGGGCAGGGGGTGAGGAGTAGGGGTTGCTGACTTTCTCCTCCATTTTCCTCTCTCCGTTTGCTCCTTGACTTGCCGTTGCTCAGGCCACATGAGAAAGCACTCATGGAACCCGGCCTTGCTCAGTGCCGGTACAATGGTGGTGGGGACGGGGCTGGCCCTACTCCCCCTGCCTCCATCGCCATCTTGCTTCGCCTGGACCTCCGTCTCCTTGATCTTCCCAGTTACCCTGTAGGTCTGGCCTTGGACAAGGGGTCCTCCTGGGCCTCTCACATTCTGTGCCTGCTTACTGGGCCTCTGCCTGTTGGAGTTGGGGGCACTAAGCCAAGAGGGGCGACCAGGGCCGGCTAGAGAGAACTCTGGCACTTTGGGAGCACTGGGACCCGGACAGGACTTGTGAGCCCCAGGGGTGTGAGTCTGTCTTGGGCCTTAGGCCCCCAGTTTATCCACTACGGCCTGCAGGCCCTTGGTTTCCTCGTTTATACGGTGGGGGGGAAATCTGCCTCACAGGGTTATGGCCTCAGTGTGTGTGTGTGCGTGTGTGTGTGTGTGCGCGCGTGTGGCTGAGAGACAGATACCCCTCTCTCTCTCTCTCTCTCTCTGTCTCTCTCTGTCTCTCTCTCTGTCTCTCTCTCCAGACACAGAGAACACAGAAAAAGAGAGACAGACAGGGAAAGATATGGGGGAGACACACAGAGAGAGAGACAGACAGATAAACAGAGGCAGAAAGAGAAAGATGGAGAAGACAGAGAGAGACAGACAGGGAGAGAGACAGAGACACAGGGAGAAAGACAGAAAGACAGAGAAATAGAGAGATAGAGACAGAGGCACAGAGACAGAGACAGACAGGGAGAGAGATGGGAGAGACAGAGACAGACAGATGGAAGGGGACAGAGAGATGATCTTGAACACACTTATTTACAAAAAAGGATATTTCCAAGTTGGAGGGCAGCCTGCTTTTTGTAGCTAAAGCCCTTTCTTCCCTCTGAAATCCCCATTCCAAATGCTCCAGTTTTCCTTGGGAGGCAGCCATGGGGGCAGGGGTTCCGTGGAACCTCTCAAAAGTCCTCCCTGGATTGCCTCAGGATTCTTCGTTCTTCCAGATCTGCCGTTCCCAGGGCTGGGGGCTCTTGGTGGCTTTTCCATTTGCAACTGGTCATGTTGGGCAGGCCCCCTGTCTCCTGCCCTGGACTCTGTTGCAAGGATCTCAAAGGGCTTCACTTTCAAACCCTTAATTTTGTAGAAGAGGAAACTGAGGCCCCAAGAAGAGAGATGCTTGGCTGAAATCACAAAGTAGCAGAAGCAGGACCCGCCTCCCTTTCTGTTGAATGATGATGTCGGACTCAATGATGTCCAAGGCCCCTTTCTCCCTGGACCCTCCAGCAGGAAGGGGAATCCCGCGTCTTAAGTCAGAAAGGCAGAGACTCCCGGGGGAAACGGGTTTGAAAACCCAGAGCCTGCCTGTGGAGTGCTGCCTGGCCTGGAAGTGTCTGTGTGTGTGTGTGTGTGTGTGAGTGTGTGTGTGCGAGTGTGTGTGTTGTGTGTGTGTGAGAGAGTGTATGTGTGTGAGTGTGTGTGCGAGTGTGTGTGTGTTGTGTGTGTGTAGTGTGTGTGTTGTGTGTGTGAGTGTGTGTGTGTGAGTGTGAGTGTGTGTGTGAGTGTGAGTGTGTGTGTGTTTATATGTTGTGCGTTTATATGTATGTGGGACAGGTGTGTGGATGTGGTATGTGTGAGTGTGTGTGTGTGAGTGTGTGTGTGTGAGTGTGTGTGTGAGTGTGAGTGTGTGTGCGAGTGTGTGTGTGTGTGTGTGCGAGTGTGTGTGTGTGAGTGTGTGTGTGTGTTTATATGTTGTGTGTTTATATGTATGTGGGACGGGTGTGTGGATGTGGTATGTGTGAGTGTGTGTGTGTGTGTGTGTGTGTGTGTGTGTGTGTGTGTGTAGGGGGCTGGGTGAGGAGCCAGACTGGTCCTGAAGCCCCAGACCCAGCCTCCCATGAGCCTGCTGGGAGGAGCACCCCGGACAGCTGGAGGGCTTTGGCCGGGAAGGGCGGCTTAGGCGGCCCGGGAGCTCCCTGGAGGGGCAACTTCTGGGAAGTAGCTCTTAGCTCTTTTCTTCACAAGTAACACTTCGGTCCCATTTTCCAGACAGGGAGACTGGAATCCCGAAAAGCTCCTAGGAGCACAAATCTGGCGCCAGGAGGGACCTTGGGGCCCCCTCAGTCTGGTTCACCCGTTGTGTGAATGTTTCCACCAAGGGTCTGCAGGCCAACAAAGGCTCTTGGATGCAGGGAGCGGAGGGCCCGAACCTGAATCCCCTCTGACAGCTCCCTTCTGGCCCACCCCTGGCAGGCTGATGGCCCTCAGGGGGTTGGGACGCTTGGCCAAGGTCACGGGGATCTGCCCTGGACCTTTGGATCCAGCCTCTTTATTGGACAGAGGGGAGAACAGGACCCAGACGGGGCCGACCCACTGAAGGTCACAGAGTAACAACAATAAGATCAGGACACTCCTAGGGCACCCGTGCCCTCGGCGTGCCCGTGTCCCGCCACAGTCCAGAGGCTTTAGCCACAACACTGCCAGGCCAGGTGATGTCCCTGGTCCCTCATGCCTGCTGTCTTGGGGTCCTGGGATGGGCTAAAACAGCAGGATGGAGGCCCCCGGGCAGCCCCACTCTTTGAGATCTCTGCCAACACGCGGCAGGAAGCGGGCACTGTGAGGCGGGCTAGGGGTGATTCCAGGCCCCCCAATTGGGTGGGGCCCACGCTGATGATGCAGAGGCTGGCTCGGGGCTGGAGGGCCAGCTGAGGCTCAGCTGGGTTGAGCTGCTTAGTCAGCAGCTCCCTCAGCCCTGGGGTTGGGGCAGGGGGCAGGATGGGAGGAGATGGCGCCGGCTGGCCAAACTGGCGGCTGGCTGAGAGAGAGCACAGCGGGGTAAGATCACAGGAGGGCCGCAGGCCGCTGCCTTGGGCCTCAACTCCCTCTGGGGGCTGCTGCGTCAGCCTTGGGGCCGAGCCCTGCCAAGGCCTAGAAACCCATCTTTTCCCCCTCTCAGGGCCTTGGGGACCACCCAGGAATGGGAGTAGGAGGGGCCAGAGTGTGTGTGTGTGTGTGTGTGTGTGTGTGTGTGTGCGTGTGTGCGCGTGCTGTGGGGGAGGAAGCTTTGTGGAAGAGACAGAGGCCTAGAAAACTCTGGAGTTACACAAGTCCCAACCTCCCCTAGCCTCAGCTTTCTCATCTGTAAAATGGGGAAGGCACTCAGGCCAAAGGATCTTTCAGTTCCTTCCAGCTCTAAGATTTTGGGCCTCGGGCCTCCGGCCTCCAGCCTCCAAGCTCATCTGGCTTGTGACCTGGCTACAGGCCCTGAGGCAGCCAGCCAGTGCGAAGGGAGCAGCCTACTTAGAAGGGAGGGCCCCTAGTGATAGGGTGGGAGCAGGAAGGGACAGTCTTCTTGGGGACCAGCAGAGGTGCTAAGGTCCTTCTTTATTCAGGGACCCTCAGCTCCTGAGCCCCAAAGCAGAAGGAGGGATCCCCTACCCAAGGAGCCGCCCAAGATGCTCCAGACCCATGATCGGTCCAAGGCAGGGATCCGAGGGGAGGGCAGAGAAGGGGGGTCCTTGGCCGCTGGACCCAGAGCTGGCGAGGGCAACGATGGGGGAGTGAGGAGTGGGGCCAGCAGGGCCGGCTGGCCCGGCACTAGAGGCCTGCAGCTTTCCCAGAATGCCCCATTCCCACCTCTCTCTCTGCCCAAGTGGGAAGTCCCGACAGGGGCTGCAGGCAGGGGGCCAGGCCCGAGGAAGCCAGGCTCCTCTTAGCTGGCTCTCTGGAGGAACAAATCCGCCCAAGCTTGGGCTTCTTTAACCCCGACTTTGTCAAAGAGCCAGCTCGAGGCAGATGCCAAACTCCGGCTCCCTGGGCGCAGAGCGAGAGGAAACGGGTTTCCTCTGGAGGAGGAAGGATTGAGGTCAGACCGAAGGGGGGGAGCTGGGACCAGGCGGCAGGAAGAGCAGCCCTCCCGCCAGTCAGGGCTATCGGGTTCCCCAGGGGGCCGTGGAGGGATACAGGCACGACCTCTGCCCAGAGAGCTGGGCTCGTGGGACTCCCTTCCCCTCACCCCCACCCCCGTGGGCCCCGGAAGGTAGTGGCAAGGGCCCAAGGCCTTACCTGCTGCAGCAGGGTCGCCTCGAGGACACTCGGCAAAGCGGACACCTTTGAGACTGGCACAAAATGAGTTCTGGTCCCAGCTCCACTCTGGGCCCAGGCTGCGGGAGATGGGCGGGGGGGCCTGCTGGCAGGTGGGGAGCCAAGAAAGGGCTGGTTTCTATTTTGAGAACAGGGAGACTAAAGATCTAGAGATGGGATTCCAGCTTGAGGGGGGGAAGGGAGGCCAAGCTGGGCTCCAGTCAGAAAAAGAACACTGGGATCGGAGTGAGTGGCCTTCGGACCCACCAAGAATTATGGCCCTGAAGATGGGGAGCAGCTGTTCCCCCGGCCCTCTGAGGAGGATCTGAACACTGAGGTAGCCTGGGGAGGAGGAGCAAGGCCGGGCCCGAGCAAGAGCTTGGCAAGGGCCCACCTCAAGCCTCAGGAGCCAGGGGCTGGCAGGTCTCCCCTCTGAGGGCCTGGGGAGGTAGGAATGGGCTTCTGGGATCAGGCAGGGAGGCTGGCTGACGGAAGGGACTGGGCACTGGTACATTGACACTGCAGACAGGGAGCATCCAAGCCAGGATGCTGAAAGGAGGCCTCGGTGGGTTGTGGAGGATATGGGTGCTGATGGGGGGCCGGGGGTGAGGGAGTCTCAGTGGGAAGCAGAAAAGGGAGACTGAGAAGCTAGAAAAGTGAGGTGCAGGTGGCAGTAATCTCCAGGGAGTGCTCGCCATCCCTGAACTGGGGCCAGCAGTGCTCACCTGGCAGTGCTCGCCTGGCAGTGCTCGCCTGGCAGTGCTCACCATCCCTGAACTGGACCCGGCAGTGCTCACTATCCCTGAACTGGACCCGGCAGTGCTCGCCTGGCAGTGCTCACCATCCCTGAACTTGACCCGGCAGTGCTCGCCTGGCAGTGCTCACCTGGCAGTGCTCACCATCTCTGAACTGGACCCGGCTGTGCTCACGTGGCAGTGCTCACCTGGCAGTGTTCGCCTGGCAGTGCTCACTATCCCTGAACTGGACCCGGCTGTGCTCACGTGGCAGTGCTCACCTGGCAGTGCTCACCTGGCAGTGCTCACTATCCCTGAACTGGACCCGGCAGTGCTCACGTGGCAGTGCTCACCCGGCAGTGCTCGCCATCTCTGAACTGGACCCGGCAGTGCTCATGTGGCAGTGCTCACGTGGCAGTGCTCACCCGGCAGTGCTCGCCATCTCTGAACTGGACCTGGCAGTGCTCACTATCCCTGAGGGGGGCCAGTGGTACCTGCCATCCTGAGGGGAGCTGTGGCCTGCTGGGGTTGGGGACTTCCTCACTCCAGCTTCTCGTGCATCCTCAGGACCTTGGGGCCGGCATAGCTAAATCCCGGGGCCAAGAGGGACCTTGGCACAGGGAGACTAGACTGGCAGGACGGGAGAACCCTGCCAGCCGCGCCCCGAGCACTTAGAGAGCATGCCCTGTGTGTCCGGGACCGTGGTAGGCCCGGGCGAAGCCTCGGCGCTGCCCTCAGCCAGCTGGCGGTCTGTGGGAGACAGTGTGTAGATGGTGGGGCAGGGTGTGGGGGAGGAGATATCCCAGGAGAAGGTGCTGGCTCTAGGGGACACCTGGAAAGTGAAGAGCAGTGGGACCTGAGTGCCTGGGCGGGCCGGAAGGCAGCAGCGAGGGGGAGGGAGGTGAGGGGGAGCGGCCAGGAGGCCGGTGCTGCAGGGTCGCGGAGGGAGCGGCGGGAGGCCGGGCCAGAATGCCAGGCTGGGACATGGAGGGTTTTGAAAGGCAAACCAAGGGAAGAGCAGAGAAGGGAAATAGTGGTTTCCTGGTCCCATGGTTCTTGAGGGGGAGGCGGCCCAAGCCCAGCCTTCCATGAAGCTGAGGCCTTCTCCCCCATTCCCACCCTCTTGTCTCCTGCTGCTTCTCACATTCTACAATAGACTTGGGGGGGGGCAGCTTGGTGGGACCCAGGGCTGTTCCCTGAGAGGAGGGGGGGCCGCCCGGCCCCATTCCCCATTGGATGTCGTTTGGCCCTCTGTGGTGGGGCGGACAGAGCTGAGGATGCTGCCACACCCCCCGCCCCTACTGGGGGGTGACCAGGCACTCTCTCTCACCCTGTGCTTCTCGGTGGCTCCCGCTGGCCCGGCCCTGACCCTGGCCCGGCCTGCCTACAAGGCCCCTGGGCCCAAGAAGACAGGGAAGGCTCCCTCCCCATTTCCTGCTCTCCTCTCCCCTCTCCCCCATGGGAGGGGAGGCATTAATCATTTCACTGAAAAACATGGCGGTTCTGTCCCCCACCCTGCCTACCAAAGGGCCCGGGAGCAGAATGGGGAGCGGGAGGCCTGGGCCCCAGGATGGCTTGTGGAGAGGGCCCCCCTCCGGCCTCCATGGGCGGTTCCTCCCTCTACACCTTGGCTCGGGGTGTGTTCTCCTTTGCTTTCAAAGTCCAGCCTGGTCTTCCTTTCCCCATTCCCTGGGGCTCAGCCTCAGTCTCTCCAAGGTGAAGGATCGGGACAAAGGAGCTCCTCCCTCCCTGTTCAACCCTAACTGCCTGAAGGCCCAGAGAGTGAAGGTGGGAGGGTAGAGATGAATCCTGCTGCTCCTTTGGACCCTGGCACCCCTCCCTCCATTCTCCAGGCTCCCCAGCCTTCCCCATCTCCCCCATCTTCCCCCAGCCCTCCCCCGAAGGCCCGGGCCTCCCTCCTCCTTTCTCCCCAGACTCCCCCTTCCCTGCCACCACCAGCCTTGCCAATGCCAAGGTCCCGGCTGCCGAGGCACACGCTGGCTGACGTTCCTCTGTCGGGATCCTCCGGCCGGGAAGCCGGCCAGCCTCCTCAGCCACCGTCTCTGGGTCCAGGCGCGAGCCTCTCCTGGGAGCCCCGTGGGCTCCGGCAGGGACTGAGGACAGGGCCCCTGAATTCTGCCCAGCAAAACGCCGCCCCCCCAGCTCGGTTCTAGGCTTGGGCCTGAGACTCCTTGGTCCCAGGTCAGGCCTTTAGGCTCCGAGGGTCCATTAAGGCTGGTCCTCTAACAAGCGGGGGAGAGAGCTAATGAGAAGAGGCTGGTGAGAGGACCAGATGGGGGCCGGGGAGAACAGCCACAGGGAGGAAGGCCCCCGCTCCCCTCGTGGCGCCCTGGCGGCTCAGGCAAGCCCAGGCCCGAGCGCTGTGGACCCGGCGAGCCGGAGAAGTCTGTAGGCCCCGGCCGGGAGGCGGCTAACAGACTCTGGAGGGCAGAGATTCATTAGTGGATATGGCAGTCCCAAACCAATTAATGCCCTCAGCTAAAGTGTCAGGTGGCTCATTATCCTGCTCGGCTCCCACCTTCTCTCTGGAGCCCCTGCCTTGGGCCCCTGGAAGTCCCAGCCTCCTGCAGTTGAGGGGGGTAGGAGGGAACGGGGATCTAGGGTCCCCTTCTCGGGGAGGGCTCACCTCGGTCACAGGGAAAGACCCCGGGGTCACATCCTAGGTCTGATACTGGCTCCCTTCTTGTGAGCCTCAGTTTCCCAATTTGTTAAATGGTCAAGTGATAGCGGTTGGGTCTTTGTCAATGGCGGGACCCAGAGGCTTCCCGGCTGTCACCGTGCATACGCAAGGGGCTTTTCTGGAGGCTAGAACCATCAGACCCTGGGCGCAAGGCAGCCACAAACCCAGGGGGTGGGTCCCCAGACAGTGGGAGCTGTCTCACAGACTCTGACAGGGATAAGGAGGGGAGCACTCCCACTTCTCCCACGAGGTTCCCCCGGCCTGCCACTGCTCTGCCCACAGCCCCCCGGCATGCTCTCGAGTGTCCCACGGCCGGGTTCCTCCCTCCCTCCCAGCATCTGACCGATCCTCGTCTCTCTGCTTTCCCCCGTTTCTCTCCTTGTGCCCCCCAGATCTGCTTAAGCCCCTGCCTTTTTCCCAGAGTCCCTGTGGCCCTGTCTCTTCCACCCTGCCAACTCCCCCCTCCTCTCTGTCTCTCCTCTCCCTCCCTGTCCTATGCCCCCCATCTGGCTTTTTAGCTTTGGGGGGCCCTGCCCCTCTGAGCCCGGTGCTGTGGCTGTCCCTCCCTTGCCCGGGCCTGGGCCCACTGTGCCAAGATCTATTTCTGGGCTTCCTGTAAGTGAGGACAGATCAACAGATGCTGGACTTGGGGCCTGCTGCCTGGCAGAGCTTCCCTCCCGCCTTCCTTTCCCCAGGCCTGGCCCCAGGGACTCGAGGTGGCCTCTGGAGGTGGGGGAGCATGTCCCCCCCCCAGGGGGGTTAGGGGTAGAGGAGAGACCACTTCCTGGGCTCCCAGCCCCCAGAGTAATTAGACCCCAGTTGGTCACTGCCAAACGGCAGGCCGGCCCTCCCTCTTCCCCCTGCTCAGGGAGGCCCAGGCCCTCCACGGAGAGAGGCCTGCGGCCTTCCTCAGAGCAGCCGGCCAGCCTCCTTGCCGCCCATTGGTCCTGCTTTGGACGGGCTGCGGAGGAGCTGCTCACCAACAGCAACCGGGATCCTGGCTCTGATCCTCCCTAGCAAGCTTCTTTCCCTCTCTAAGCCTCAGTTTCCCGTTCTGTAAAATGATGGGGTGGGGGCAGGGTAGAAGCAGACGGTCTCTAAGGCTCCTTTTAGTGCTGGATCCGAAGTGTGAATGTGCAGCCTCCCAAGGAATGTGCTTTGGCCAGAAGCCAGCTCCTCGCTGGGGGAGGGGGAGGGAGAGCTTGGACTCCATCCTCGGCCCCCCTGGCCTTCTCCTCCCACAAGCTCTCTCCCTCCTGGGCCTCTCCTCTCACTATCATCTCTGCCTCCCCCTCGGGGCCTCTTCCCAGTTGTCATGGGACTGTGGAATTTTAGGATCTGGAACCAGAAAGGCCTCCAAGGCCATCCCGTCCCAACCTGCCATTTACAAAGCTGGAAACTGAGGTCCCGGGAAGTGGCAACCGCCCCAGCTCCCTCGGAAGATCCCCCTGGAAGGGACTCTTCTCATCTAACTGCCTCCCTCTCCGAGTCCAGGTGGCGGAAGGGCCGGGGCTCTAAGGGTCGGCGCCTGAGTTCCACGCCGGTGCTCTGGGGTGCCGGACTCTCTGCCTGTGGCTCTCTCCCGGGAGCCTGGCCTGCCTGGGGAGGACAGGGAGGAGGAGGCTCTTCTCTAGCTCCTCACCTCCCACCCAAGGGCCAGCATGCACTCCCTGGGCAGAGAAGGTCAGCTCGTGGGGGACCTGGGGAAGGCTGGCTCCTTGGCCCTGAGCCCTGAGGAGCCCTGGCCTTTCTAGAGGCCTTTTCAGCCAGAGGAGGCCTCTGACTTCTGCTCCCCAGCACGGCGGGATGGCGCATCTCTGTGAGGGTCCGAGTTCCTGGAGGAATGGGGGCTCCACTCCTCAGTCCGCTGCGGGGCCCCCATCTCGGCTCGACTGACCAGGGCCAGAGCCGGAGCAGGCCAGACTAGAGTGAACGGCGTCTGCACCCTCTTCCCCCTCCTCCTCCCTTGAGAGACCCGGCCTCTCCCTCCGGTCAGACCCAGCAGCCAGGGGCTGGGCACCTGGGAGCCCGACAGGGGACAGAGGTCCTCGGGCCTGGTGCTTCCCGCTGCCTTTGGGGCTGGCCTGGCACCCTGGGCTGCCCACCAGGAGTTTGGGGGGAGGGGGAGACAGGGAGGAGCCCAA
This sequence comes from Sminthopsis crassicaudata, assembly GCF_048593235.1. Lineage (NCBI taxonomy): Eukaryota > Metazoa > Chordata > Mammalia > Dasyuromorphia > Dasyuridae > Sminthopsis > Sminthopsis crassicaudata. The sequence goes on along the minus strand of NC_133623.1, from coordinate 2,464,153 downwards.
GTTGTCAGAAATAGGTATCTTTTATTTCTCTTGCTGTAGTTCCCATTATCTTCTCACCCCTGGAGAGCCATACTTAATAACAAAGGTTTTTTCAGAAAGAAAAAAGCCATGTGCCAAAGGGAAACCCCACTTTGACCGCACCAGTGCCCCGTTCCACCCTTGGGGGCCCTGGCTCTCTGAAAAGACCCGGGAGTCTCGCACCCCCCACTTTGGGTCAGTGCAGCATCGGAATGGTGGCGATTTGCTTTGGCCTCCTGCAGTCTGCATCAGTCTGGGAGGGTCTCCTCCTGGCCCTCGGCCCTCGCCACGTCGGCCCTTCCTGGCCACAGGCGGGTTCCGGTCCATCCGCGGGCCACCATCGGCCTCACTGTTCCCCAACTAAGGACCTCAGGTGTGACTCTTCACTCCCCCATCAATATGCTGATGCATTTGGGGGCGTTCTTTGGGTCAAGGATCTCCTTAGGGTCCCGTGCCCTGAGATCTGTGGCTCAGAGGGCTTGGGGGGACGTTGGAATTGTTTTCTCCCCATAACTACAAATGGTTTTCCATACATGGGTGAAGCTAAGGGTTGCTGGTCACCTCCCTCCTTTGCCCTTTGCCCTTTGCCCTTCCCTCTGGTACTCCTCAGTGCCCCTAGCTCCAGGTTTGGGAGATTCAGATGAACTGACTAGCTCCTCCTTCAACATCCTGGTCCCTCGTCACCTTCCAGTTGTTTCCTGTTATAACATCTGGCTGGCAATGTTTAGGACCATGGGGCAGAGGGGTGCGAGGCCCGTTACAGGTTGGGGCGGGGGGGGGAGGCTGAGAGCCCCCACATCTGGACTGAAATGATGGAGAAGTCCCCGTGTCCTCTGGGCCACTGGCTGTGCCTCCTGGGCCCAGGACGACTTCTTCAGGCGTCCCGAGTTCTCTCAGGGAGCTCCTGTCTCTCCTAACTCTGCCTCTGCGGTCCTGGCCCCCCCAAAGCCCGGGCTTGGCTCCTCCCCCCCCCCGCCCTGCTGCAGCCCAGCTCCTCGGAGGCACGGAGAGCCAGGCTGCCGCCCAGCCCCAGCCAACCCAGCTCCCGCTGCTAGGAACAAGAAGCTTATTAAGTGAAGCCTTGAGACCTGCCCGTTGCACAGTCCCACGGCTGGGCCCGGGCCTGGGGAGGGGGAAGGGGGGGAGCACCCACAGAGTTCCATTTCCTTCTGCAAACAGTCTACAGATGGGGGAAGGTGAGCACCCCGGGCTCCAGCTCCATTTCCGCCTGCCTTCTGGCCTCGGCCTGGACCATCTCTGGCTGAGCATCTCTGTGTCTGTCTTTGGCCTTTTTCTTTCTCACGGCTGAGTCACCACACTCAACTCCTGGGTCAGGGTCAGTCTCCTAGCCTCCATTCCTCTGTGTCTCTGTCTCTGTGTCTCTTTGTGTGTCTCTGTGCTTCTGTTTCTCTTTATCTCTGTTTCTGTCTCTATCTCTTCCTCTCTGTCTCTAGGTCTCCCTGTCTCTCTCTGTGTGGCTCTCCAGCTATCTGTCTGTCTGTCTGTCTGTCTCTGTCTCTGTCTCTCTGTCTCTCTGTCTCTCTGTCTCTCTGTCTCTCCTCTCTCTCTGTCTTTGTCTCTCTCTGTGTGTCTGTCTGTCTGTCTGTCTCTGTCTGTCTGTCTCTCTCTCCCTCTCTGTTTCTTCCTCTCCCTCCCTCTCTGTCTCTGTCTCTCCTCAATCATTCTTTCTGTCTCCCCCCCCCCCCAGTCCTTCCAGCTCGGTTCCTTTCTCCTCTCCTCCCTTTCCCTCCCCCTTTCCCTCCCCGGGCTCCCAGGCTGTTGTCAGGCAATTATGGGGGAGGCCGGGCCGGGCTGGGTAAACACAGTACCAGCGGGACGTGAGGAATTCTGCTGCCTTAGCTCTGCGCGGGGGTGTGGGGGGGAGGAGTGCTCCGGGAGCCGGGCTAGGAGAGGAGGCGGGACTCTCCTTCCTCCTCCTTTTGGACCCCTCCACACTCGCTAACCCGGTATCTACTGGGCCGGAGAAGAGGAGCCAGCCAGTGGGGGAGGGGTCGGCCCAAAGTCTGATCCCTGCTCCCATCTCTTGGACCTCCTGGCTGCCCAATGCCTGCCGGGCTCAGGTTGGCCTCTTGTGGCCGGGGCTTTAAGCTCTGTGAAGGAAGGGCCTTCCCAGGGAGCCTGGGCTGATGGGAAGAAAGGGAAGTTCTAGACCATGAGACCCACCTGAAGAGTTCTTGGGCAGTGCTCCTCAAACTTTTTCAACAGGGGGCCAGTTCCCTGTCCCTCGGACTGTGGGAGGGCCGGACTATAGTGAAAACAAAAGCTCCCGCTCTGTCTCTGCCCCTCGGCCCATTTGCCATAACTCGGAGGGCCGCATCAAGTCCTCAGTGGGCGCATCTGGCCACGGGCCGTAGTTTGAGAACCCCCGTTCTTAGGGGCTCTGTCCTGGGCAGAAAGAAGGCCTCAAGGAAAGGGAGAGAGCAAGGGCTCTAGGCCTATTTCTCAGACCCCGCGCTGCCACTCGGCCGAGAGACCCAGCTTCCTGTCCCCAACTTGGTGCCATGCTCCCCGAACGGGTGTGCCCTCAGAGACCTGTTTGGAACTCCCAGAGGGTGGGCTGGCTTGCCCTGCTGCTGCCCTCTTCCTTTAGCCATGTGCAGAGAGGAGGCCGAACATCGGTCAGACCCAAGGCAGATCCCCGCCCCCCACCATCTCCTGATGGCATGGCCGTTTCTGCTGAGCAAAAGGAGGTGGGGAGAGTAGAGGCAAGAGGCACTGGCCTTGTTTGAGATGAGCAGCTGGACACAGCCGGCCAAGCCATGGAGTGGCCCACTCTTGGGCTCCCTCTCCCCCCACCAGGCCCAGTGCCGACCAAGGCGTCCTTCAGTCTCAGTGTGACCCTAAAGGAAGCTTTCCCAGTCCCTGTGATGAGCGTGCTTTCAATCACTCATCTCTGATTTGTCCTGTCTGGAGCCCCTCTGGACGCCATCGTTTCCGCGTGGATGCGTTTTTATTAGACCAGGAGCTTTCGGAGGACAAGGACAATTTTGGCTTTCCTTTGTATTATTTTTCTTTAATACAGTATGCAATGTGCAAGTAGTAGGTGCTTAATAAATGTTTATTGACCGGCCTGTTGGCTTCATCATCCCACCGAATACTGAAGTGAGGAGAAGGGATCCCAAGGAGCTCATGGACCTGTGGACCTTTGCTCCCTTCATGTTCCCTTTCTCTTTCTCCTCTCCCCCACCCCTCTACCGTTGTTTCTTTCTTCTTGGTCTCCGACCTCTCTCCTCCCCCTCCTTAGCGTTTTGCCTTTCGTTTCTTTCCTTTTGTCTCTCCTTGCCCCCTTTCTCTTCTCCTTTTCTACTTCCTCACCTACATCTTCCTCCCATCCCACTTTTCTCAAGTCCCTTCTTGTTTCCTTTTCTGTGTCCTTTTGTTCATCCGAGTTTATAGGCCGCAGGACACAGGCTTTGGTAGCACTCTCCACCAAGAAAAGGCCCGCCAGTAACCTTCGAGCTCTGGCCAGCAGTGGCCTTGCCACCCCCAGACCTTTGATCTCTGGGAAGCCTCTGGTTCTCGTGTGCACTTCTCCTCCTTTGCTTTCTGTAAGATTGGACTCCTGACACTTTCCTTCTTCTGGGCTCAATCCTCCTGCCTCTTTTTGTCACTTCACTTTCCTTTCCTCTCTCATCTCTGTCTCTCTCTACTTGTCTCTGTCTCTGTCTCTCCCCTCTCTGTCCCCTCTCTTCTTCCCTTTCAACCCCTCTTCTCTCCCTTCCTCCTCCTCTTCTTCTTCCTCCCTCCTTTTTCTCTTCCTCTCCCCTCTTTCTCTGTGTTTCTCCCCCCTCTCCCTCTCCTCTTTGTCTCCGTTTCTGTTTCTCTCTCCTCCCCTCTGTCTCTCAGCTCTCGGGCTTCCATGATTTCAGTTCCTCCCTCCATGCTGGTGGGATGAGTGGATTAGCCCACGTGGCTCAGTCCTTGGGGTCTGCATGGATTTGCCTTTCCTGGGGGGGTGTTTTCTTAAGTACATAAAAGAGATGACCTGATCATCTTCACTCTTTCTCCCCCTTTCTGGCGGGGAGTGACATGAGAACCATTGGGAGCCGCCAAGTGGTGGTGATAGCCTGTACTTCTCCATGTAGCCATGCATGTGCACAAGCATTTAGAGAGGTGACCTCGGGAGATCCCAAAGTCCCAGAGGCGACCAGAATCGTAACAGAGTCCATGGGCAGAGTAGTGGCCGACAACAGAGAGAGTGCCTGAAGGTGGAGGTAGAAACATAGAGGATGGTGGAGGTGTCAGAGCTTGTAATCCCTGGTGATGGAGAGAAGAGCCGGCTCAGCAGAGAGAAGAACTTCCCGAGGACTCCATGAGGGAAAAAAGGGACCTTCGGCGCTGAGGCTCTTGAGGTGCTCCTTTGTGTCTCTACCCGTGTGCCTCACTAATTTTGTACTTTAAATTTGAGCCTAGTCCACCCTTAAATATGCAAGGGGAGAGTAAACCCTGCTAAGGATGGATGGATGGTTTTCATAATCATTGTTACTTTACCTTATCAGAAAATCCCCCCCCCCCTTTTTTTATTGTTGAGGCAATTGGGGTTAAGTGACTTGCCCAGGGCCACACAGCCAGGAAGTCTTAAGTGTCTGAAGGCCGATTGGAACTTGAGTCCTCCTGACTTCAGGGCTGGTGTTCTATCCACTGCGCCCCCTAGCTGCCCCAGAAAATCCCTTTTCTAAAAGTATCCTAGTGGCTGATTGATAATGAGGAACACGTTCAATGGGGGCTTGTGATCCGCAGTGAAAGAGGCCACAGTGACCTTTCAGTTTATCCTGATCCTGAAGGGACTGGCTGTGTGACCCTGGACAAGTCACTTAAACCCCAATTGCCTTAGCAAAAAAAAAAAAAAGATCCTGAAGGGAGAAGTAGTGAGATCTGGGGGATCAGGCCTATCAATCTGAGCAGGATGTTGCACTCCCCGCTCTCTGACTCCGGCTCTCTCCTAAGTGCCAGAGCCCTGCTGCCAGTATTCCCATTTTGATCTAGAATTGAGTGTTTTCACTTGAACTCAACTACTTGACTGTCCTCCAGAATTCAAGGCTGGTGCTCTATCCACTGCGCCACCTAGCTGCCCCAACTACTTGACTGTCTCTTCCCGAACTCACCATGCCTTCAACCCTATTTTCCCCAAGCACAAGTCACAGAATCTTATATCTAAAAGGGCCCCCAAGGCCATCTGGGCCAAACCTTTCTGGGCCAGAAATTCCATCCACACCAGAGGTGACAAGGACTTGGCCAGAATCCCCCCAAGGTTTCCGTGTTGGGGAGCCCAGTTCCCTCTGGAAGCCAGCCGATCACCCTGGGAATGGGTTCTCCAGATATCGCGCCCTGGGATGGGCTTTTCGGCCACTTTCCTGCATTCATTCCGAGTTGGGTCTTATCCCTCGTGTAGAAGACAGCCCTTCAAATATTTGAGATGAGTATTCTTGTCTAGTCTTCCCCTGTGAACCCATTACTCCTTGCAACTTTTCCCTTCCCCCCAAATATGGGAATTTCTTTGGACTTTCCCCCCATCACTCCAAGCCCTTCTCTGATGGTGTTACTTGAACCGTCCCTCCCTCTCTACTCCCAACACTGTGCCCTCCTGCCCCATCGCACCCCCAGCTTAGCTCCCTTTTCACCTGTGGCTCCCCTGCTTCTAGCTCGTTCCCCTCTGAGCTGTGCTGTGCACATCGGTGGAACCATCTACCTGAACTCTGGCTTTGGGCCATTCCCTGGGGCTCTCAGCCCAGAGTGTTCTCCCCGTCCTGCAGAACCCAGGTCATCCTCCAAGGCTCAACTCATGCTCTCCATCCCTTTGTCAAAAACCTCGCCCTGACCAACCCGGCCCAGCGAGTGCTCTCTGACGTCAATGTCTGTCTTCCTCTCAGTGTGTACCCTTCCTGCCTGGAGCGGTTGGGCGTCTTGTCCCCCCAGTTACACTATGAGGTCAGAGGCCGCATCTAATGATCTTGGGATCCTTCCCAGTGCCTCGCACAGAGCTACTCACCCAGTGAGAGCTCAGGAGGAGTAACATTTCTTCAGTCAGTGAAGGGCTGCTTGGGGGCTGCCAGTGAATAGAGTGCCGGGACTGGAGTCAGGAAGACTCAAATTCAGACTTGGCCTCACATACTCCCTAGCTGTGTGACCATGGGCAAGTCACTTCCTTTCTCTTTCCTTCACTTTCCTCCTCTTACTTAGTTACCTGGAGAAGCTCATCAGTATTGTTTGGTAGTTCCATGATGACATGCTTGCCGGGGTTCTGCATAATGGATGCTGCTGCTGCTCTTTTTCCAGTTTCTATATGAAGCTGGTTGTTTCCTTTATTCTCTTAAAACATTTTAATAAGAGCTTTTTATTTTCAAAGTACACGCAAAGATGGTTTTCAACACTCACTCTTGCAAAACCTTGTGTTCCAATTTCCCCCCTTCCCCCACCCCCCTCCCCTAATTGACAAGTAATCCAGTATGTATTGAACACCCACAATTCTTCTCTATGTATTTCCACATTGATCGTGCTGCACAAGAAAAAAAAGCTCAAAAAGGAAAAAATACAAAAAAAAAAAAAAAAAAAAAAAGTAAACAACAACCAAAAAAGTGAAAATACTCTGTTGTGCCTCACCATTCAGACCCGATAGACCTCTCTGGATATGGATGGCTCTCTCCATTCCGGGTCTATTGGAACTGCCCCGAATCTCCTTATTTTTTCCTTCTTGAAGAGGATCCTGATGTCAGGGTCAAAGTACAGTGTGTCAGACAGTGGCTGATCAGACCAATAGGAGCTCCAAAGGCTCTATCACAGATCGGACACCAAAGAGTCCAAGGAACATTGGGAGGAAAGCTGGCTGTACATCTGCACATCTCCCATTTCTTTTGGGCTGCCGCAGTTCTGCTTCCCTCAGAGGGCCCAGCCCCCCTTCTCTGATGAGGATGCACCGTGAAGCCGGGACTGTGTGCTTGCTCTCCTGCTTTTTAGCATGATCTTTTCTTCAATAGCAGACACTTGAAAATGGCGCCAAGGGCTGCCACTGCATTAATGGGAAACTAGAACAGACTACAAGCCAAGACCAAAATGTCAGGAGACTCGATGTGGACGTTTGTATTTGCAGATGATTGTGCAGTGGGTGTAGCCTCCATGGAGAGGGGCAGCAAAGTGCGGAGGGGGTTTCTGCCACTCTTGCTAAGTTTGGTCTCATGGTTAACAAGAGTTTCTCTCCCAGCCAGCACCACCGTCTATACCTGGAACCTTTACTTATGGCAGATGGATGGATGTTGAATGTTGTGGATATGTTTGCTTACCTCGGCGTTATACTTTCCAGGGATGTCCATGTGGACCATGAGATGGACACACACGTGGCCAGAGCTGGCTCAGTGTTTGAGGCTCTGAAGGAAAGTGTGGGAGAGGAGAGGGATTAGACCGACCCCCAAACAGAAGGCCTTCAGGACCCTTGTGCCAATCTTGTTGTCGTATGCCTGTGAAACCAGGACGGCCTGCCAGCGCCATGCTGGAAAACTGAATGGCTTCCATGTGAATTGTCTTAGGGAGATTCGGAAGATCCCCTCGTGGGATCAGGTATCAGACAATGAAGGCCTTTTGGGAAATAAACTGCCAAATTTTCTTTCTTTTTTTAAAATTAATTTTTATAATTATGAATTTTTTTGACAGTGCATATGCATAGGTAATTTTTTTTACAACATTATCCTTTGCACTCCCTTCTATTCTGAATTTTCCCCTCCTTCCCTCCACCCCCTCCCCTAGATGGCAGGCATTCCCATACATATTAACAGTATCCTTATACAGTATAGTTGTTGAAGTGTATAATGATCTCCTGGTCCTGCTCATTTCCCTCAGCATCAGTTCATGCAAGTCTCTCTGTATTCCTCCTGCTGGTCATTTCTTACAGAACAATAATATTCCATAACCTTCATATACCATAATTTACCCAACCATTCTCCAATTGATGGACATCCATTCAACTTCCAGTTTCTAGCCACTACAGAAAGGGCTGCCACCAACATTTTGGCACATACAGGTCCCTTTCCCTTCTTTAGTAGTTCCTTGGGGTATAATCCCAGTAGTAGTATGGCTGGGTCAAAGGGTATGTACAGTTTGATGACTTTTTGGGCATAATTCCAGATTGCTCTCCAGAATGGCTGGATTCTTTCACAACTCCACCAGCAATGCATCAGCGTCCCAGTTTTCCCACATCCCCTCCAACATTCATCATTATTTTTTCCTGTCATCTTAGCCAATCTGACATGTGTGTAGTGTTATCTCAGAGTTGTCTTAATTTGCATTTCTCTGATCAATAGTGATTTGGAACACTCTTTCATATGAGTGGAAATAGTTTCAATTTCATCATCTGAAAATTGTCTGTTCATATCCTTTGATCATTTATCAATTGGAGAATGGCTTGATTTCTTATAAATTAGTCAATTTTCTGTATGTTTTGGAGATGAGGCCTTTAACTGTAAAAATGTTTTCCCCATTTGTTACTTCCCTTCTAATCTTGTTTGCATTAGTTTTGCTTGTACAAAAGCCTTTGGATTTGATATAATCAAAATCTTCTATTTTGTGATCAATAATGGTCTCTAGTTCTCCTTTGGACACAAATTCCTTCCTCCTCCACAAGTCTGAGAGGTAAACTATCCTATGTTCCTCTAATTTATTTATGATTTCGTTCTTTATGCCTAAATCATGGACCTATTTTGATCTTATCTTAGTATGTGGTGTTAAGTGTGGGTCCATGCCTAGTTTCTGTCATACTAATTTCCAGTTTTCCCAGGAGTTTTGTCAACTAATGAATTCTTTTCCCAAAAATTGGGATCTTTGGGTTTGTCAAACACTAGATTGCTATAATTATATACTATATTGTCCTGTGAACCTAATCTATTCCACTGATCAACTAGTCTATTTCTTAGCCAATACCAAATGGTTTTGGTGACTGCTGCTTTATGATATAGTTTTAGATCAGGTACAGCTAGGCCACCTTCACTTAATTTTTTTCATTAATTCCCTTAAAATTCTCGACCTTTTATTCTTCTATATGAATTTTGTTGTTATTTTTTCTAGGTCATTAAAATAGTTTCTTGGGAGTCTGATTGGTATAGCACTAAATAGATTAGTTTAGGGAGTATTGTTTGCTCGTCCTATCCAAGAGCACTTAATATTTTTCCAGTTATTTAAATCTGACTTTATTTTTGTGGCAAGTGTTTTGTAATTTTGCCCATATAATTCCTGACTTTCCTTTGGTAGATAGATTCCCAAATATTTTATACTATCGACAGTTATTTTGAATGGGATTTCTCTTTGTATCTCTTGCTTTTGGATTTTGTGGGTAATGTATAAAAATGCTGAGGATTTATGTGGATTTATTTTGTATCCTGCAACTTTGCTAAATTTATGAATTATTTCTAATAGCTTTTTAGCAGAATCTTTGGGGTTCTCTAAGTATACCATCATGTCATCTTCACAGAGGGATAGTTTGGTTACCTACTCTAATTCCTTTAATCTCTTTCTCGACTCTTATTGCCGAGGCTAGCGTTTCTAATGCAATATTGCATATTAATGGTGATAGTGGGTAACCTTGTTTCATTCCTGATCTTACTGGGAAAGGTTCCAGTTTATTGCCATTACATATGATGTTTACTGATGGTTTTAAATATATGCTCCTGATTATTTTGAGGAATAGTCCATTTATTCCTATACTCTCAAGTGTTTTTAGTAGGAATGGATGTTGGATTTTGTCAAATGCTTTTTCTGCATCTATTGAGATGATCATATGGTTTTTGTTAATTTGGTTATTGATATAGTCGATTATGCTAATAGTTTTCCTAATATTGAACCAGCCCTGCATTCCTGGTATAAATCCCACTTGGTCATAATGTATTATCCTGGGGATGATTTTCTGTAGTCTATTTGCTAATATTTTATTTAAGATTTTAGCATCAATATTCATTAAGGAGATTGGTCTATAATTTTCTTTCTGTTTTCAACCTACCTGGTTTAGGTATCAGTACCATGTCTGTGTCATAAAAAGAATTTGATAGGACTCCTTCAATCCCTGTTTTTTCAAATAGTTTACATAGCATTGGAGTTAATTGTTCTTTAAACATTTGGTAGAATTCACATGTAAATCCACCTGGTCCTGGGGATTTTTTCTTAGGGAGTTGGTTAATAGCTTTAAACTGCCAAATTTTCAAACCTACTGCATAGAGCACAACTCTGATGGGCTGGCTATGTGGTTCAAATGCCAAGTGTATGTTTGCCTAAGACTATTTTACACAAAGCAGGTGGTCATGAAAAGTGAAACAAGAACCCTCTCAAGGTTTCTCTGCAGAACTTTAGAATTCTTTGTGATACATGGGAGACACCGGCACAGGACTGCCTAGTGTGGCATGCCCTTGTCGGAGAAATGGCCAGGCTCTCTGAGGGAAGTAGAACTGTGGCAGCCCAAAAAAAAATGGGAGATGTGCAGATGTACAGCTAGCTCTCCTCCCAATTTTCCGCTCTCCTCCCAATTTTCCTGTGGACTCTTGGTGCCTGACCTGCGGTAGAACCTTCGGAGCTCCTATTGGTCCAATCAGCCACATTAGGGTCCTCTTCAAGAAGGAAGGAAACAACCAACTTCTCCATAAAATGGGAATAATAATACCTTCTTCTCAGGGGTACTGCCACAGGGCTGTGGTGAGCGACAAATGACATAATGAGCGCCAGGTTCTTAGCGTGGTGCCTGGAACGTAGCAAGAGCTCAGTCGGTGTTTGTGCTAGCCAGATGATGCTGAAGCTGTGGGCCTGGGAGGGACCATAGAGCTCCTCAAGGTCAACATGATGAGGAGAATGATTCTAAAGGGGACAGTGGCAGTAGCGGCCGTAATAATAGTAGTTAACAAGTTTTGGGACTACAAAGGTCTACAAAGTACTCTTCAAATGCTAGCTCATAGAGCCCCCATAATGACCCTGAAAGGAAGGTGCTACTGTTAGCTCCATTTTACACTTGAGGAAGCTGAGGCAAGCTGGGGTAAAGTGGATCATCCGGGGTCACACAGCTATTCAGTAGCTGAGGCTGGATTTGAACTTGGACTCTGGAAATTCAGCGAGAACAGCTCATTACGCTGAGCCCTGGTGAGCAGACAAAGAGGAGTTGCTTCTTTCAGCTCTGCCCTTTATTTGTTGGTAGTTAAGGAGCACTACAGGGCCTAGAGCACCAGATCTGGAGTCAGGGAGTCCCGAGTTCAGATTTTGCCTCAGATACTTAACTGCTAAGTGACCCTGGGCAAGACACTCCCCCTCTGCCTGCCTCAATCTCTTTGCCTATAAAATGGGGCTAAGAGCCTCTCTCTCAGGGTGGCCGTGGGGATCAAAGGAGACCATATTTCTCAAAAGCACCTAACGGGGTTCCTGGCCCATAGTGAGTGCTAAATAAATGCTGGTTCCCTCTCCCTTCCTCTGATTTTGGGCAAGGTACATCTGTGGATCTCCATTTCCTCCTCCTAAAAAATCAAGGTGGTGGGACTGGGTTCAGCCCTTCCAGGTCTCCAAGTCGATTCCTCTATATCCAGCTAGTGGAGGGGACCCCAACAACTTGACAGTGGGCTCCCATGCACCTTCTCCTTGCACCTTTTTTCTCCCGTCTCCTTGTTTTAGAGGTCCCCGCCATATGTCACCCCCTCCCTCGCAACCGACAGATTCCACAGGCCATCTTGGTACCTTTTCATCCCTTTGTCTGATTTCCATTTGGCCCCCCGCCTGAGTAGGGCGAGACTCGGCATCTCTCTGGCTAGTGGTGCCCTCAAGACCTCATTTTGAAGCTCAGGGAAGAAGGAGCCTGTTGTTTTTCTGTGGGGCCCCTGGAGGCAGGGGAGGGGGCTGAGTACTGTCGACCTGGAGGGCCATCCTCGGGTCCAGGTGGTAGGGCTGGCCAAACATCTGAGCATCAGGCCTGAGCCAGGCCCCCAGAGTCCCTCACTGCCGGTCAGCACCTCCGGTGTGCCTGGGTGTGGGGAAGCAGCCGCAGAGCAAACAAACAGACCCGGCTGACGACAGGAAGCAATTACAGACCACCCGGCCTTGGCCACAGCTTGGGCGGAGGAGGAGAAGGAGGCCTAGACAGTGGCCTGAGAAACATGGAGGGGAGAGGCCATGGAGAAGGCCAAAGCGGGCGGAGGGGGCCACGAGGAAGGGCAAACTGGGGGTGGGAGGATAGGGAGAGCCATTGGGCCAAGACTGATGGATGGGGGCCGGCTGCAGAAAAGGTCAACTGGGGGAGGGAAGATGTAGAGGAGGAAGAGATGAGGAGTCGGAGAGACGGGAGGCAGGGCAGAGTAAGGGGAGATCTGGTTGCCCCACACCTTGGGGTGGCAGAGGTCTGCCCAGTTACTGCCAGTATTTGGGGGAAACTTCAGGGACAGACTGTAGGATCCAAGACTGGTTTCCTTTGTGGCTTGGAGAACCCGCTGTGTTCTTGAGTCATGAGCAAGAATTTCAGAAACAGCAGAGTGAGTGAGGCCCCAAAGCTTGCTCAGTCACTGGGTTTCCCCACCCTGCGTTTCCTCAGTTTCTTCCTTTGTAAAATGAAGGGGCTGCACAGAGATCTCTTTCCGCCTGTCCCGATCTCTCTGTTCTATGGTGTAGTATTCCCCTTCAGCTCTGACATTTTCTGTCCCAAGAGGCATCTGAGCTCAGTTTCCTTCTGTGGAAAATGAGGAGTTTTGATTGGATGCCCTCTGAGGACTTTCCTTTCTGGCTCCAAATGTGTGGTCCATATAACAGAAGTTCAGAGATTCAGGGCCATAAGATTTCGTGTTGGCCAGAGGCCAGAACCATTAAGGGCTCCAAGGAAAGGGAGGGACGAGGTTGGTACAGCCTTGGGACCAGATGAGGGAGAGCCTTCCTCGATCAATGGAGCAGGCAGGAAGGGAGAGAGCCAGGGGGGCTCTTTGAGGGGTAGCACACCTGGAAGCGAGACCGGGAAGCAGCTGTCGAGAGCCAGGATCCAAGATTTATCTCCCATTCCTAGCCCCTTCCCCACTGAGCAGAGTCAACAGCCCAATTCAGCCCTGACTGGAGCTGTGGAGAGGGCACGGTCTGGCCCATGGGGTTCTGGGAGCCGGACCAGCCAGTCAAGCCAGGGCTCCACCAGAGTCACTCTGGGATAAGAGTCCCCCCTTCCTTCCCCCGACTCTATAAACTCATCTGGTTCTGGGCTGCTCTGTTTGTTTGCTTTTGCCAGAGTTTCCTGATGAAAGTTCCTTTTCAAAATTCCAGCTTCGTTTCCACTGAACTAATGGGACAGAGCTTTCCTCACCTGGCCTGAGGATAGAGCAGGGGCTCAGGAGCCACCATTCCCCTCCCCCCAGAAGCCAGCCCAGAGCATAGTTGGAGAGGGGCCTGGATCCTGCCATTTGAGGATGGCTTAAAGAAACCAGGGATGTTTACACGAAGAAGACAGGGCCTCAGAACAATTGCTACGCCTGGCTTCGAGCATGTGGAAGGATGGCAGATGGCAGAACCGGGTGCAGCAGTCGGGGGGGGGGAGCTGAGGGGAGGCAGCCAGCAGGATCGGCTCCTTAACTGCTAGTTATTACTGCACGGCCTTGGGAAACGGGGCCTTCTTCCTCATCACCAGAGGGCCAGAGGACCATTTGGCGGCTAGAAATGGGGTGATGGTCAGCCCGGACAGCCTCAGAAAGGCCTGTGAATTCCTAGATCCAGGACTCCTGGGAGGTTCAGAGAGAGGGGGCACTGCTCAGCAAGAACGGTCAGGGGTCTGGGGACAGCCTCGGAGGCCAGACTCAAAAGGAGACTCAGAGGATCTTTGGAGATGGGGCTCAAAGCAAACTTTGAAGTCAATATAGAGAAAACAGAATTTAGGGTTAAGAAATGACAGATGTTGAGTCCGGTTGGTCCATTATTCAGAAGCATCTTGTTTGTGCTTTATAAAAACTCTAGGGGCAGCTAGGTGGTGCAATGGTTAGAGCACCAGCCCTGAAGTCAGGAGGACCTGAGTTCAAATCTGGCCTCAGACACTTACCACTTTCTGGCTGTGGGACCCTGAGCAAGTCACTTAACCCCAATTGCCTCAGGAAAACAAACAAACAAAAATAAACAGTCTTCAAGAAGAGAGAGGTGGCCAGTTCTGGCTATGGTTGAGTACTGAAGAGCAATAGCACAGAAACACAATGAGCCAGGGTGAGGCAGAGTTTCTTCATCTATTAAGGGGGGAATGCAGATGTTCCCTGCAGGACCTCCCTCCCAGGAAGTGTGAGGAGAGGATTTGTGAACTCTCAATGAGCTCCAAGAACATCCACCATCTTTGTCATCATCATTGTCCTTGTCAAAGCCTCGTTTGCTTTTTGACAACCTAGGGACTGCTGTGCTCAATGATGAAAGAGATTAAGCAGCTAAGAAGTGGAGATTGGGCCTGACCCAAGTGTCCAGACAGACTCTCCAGATGTTCCTGCTTGTGGAGGGCAGGGTGAGCCCAATAACAGAAGCCACAAAGTCTAAAGGGCTGAAGGCCGCCCAGTGGCCGGGCTGCAGCATGCATGTGGATGGCTGTCACAGTCGATCAAAATATGGCGGATGGACTGAGACCCAAAATGAAGAGAGAGAAGAGAACTGGCCGGCTGACTGACATTGGGGGCCCTTGGCACTCATTTTGTGTGGTCTTCCATAATCCAAGCTTCTCCCACTTTTCTGGTACCTTCTTTCTCCAGGGGATACTCTACAGCTATCAATCAGGAAACCTCCTCCCAAAGAGCCAAATGGCAGATGATCTGGAGGACAGCGGAGGTCCTTAATTGGCCACCAGGGATACATGTTACCAGGGATCACTTGATGACTTGGATGGCAAAAGTGGCATAAAGATCCTAGAAGCCATGACACAAAGAGTCTTAGAGGAAGTGACTGATACATGTAAGGAGCGTAGTGATACATGTAATTGATGCTTCGTGATTATGACTAGGAAGGCATCCAGCAAACAGGCTAGATGCTCTGGAGTGTGTGTGATTGGAGGGGCAGAGATTTCTATGGGGACATAGAGTAGATAGGACTGTGCGACTTGGGGGAAGCATTATCCCCGTTGAGGAGACACAGCTGGGAAGAATGGAAACCATATGGGCCTTTTTTCTTACTAGCTTGTGCATCTTAGCAAATCACTCAAGTGATCTCATCCTCAGTTTCTTCTTCCTCTTCTATAAAATGGGAAGAAGAATGCTAGAGCTCTCCAATTCTAAGGTGTAATGTGATTGCCAACAGTGGAGAGAGTTTAAGATTTGGAGTTTGACGCCAAATGCATTTTTAAAATTTCCAAATGCAAATTTTATGAATTGTTGCATTAATTTTTTTAAATCCTCCAAACTTAACAAAGATCAACATTTCTCTCTCCAAGTAGAGCAGAAAAAAGATTGGCCACAGAGCTCCAAATCTCTTAGAGGGGCTGGCTTTTCTTTTTAGGACATACCACTTTCAAAATCATCCAGCTTTTTTGCGCTCCCCTCTGGCTTTGCTTCTGTTTTCTTCTCACATCATCCTGTATTTCTTTCTCCCTCTTGAAAAAAAAACAACCAAAGAACAAAACAGAACAAAAAATGAAAAACAAAACAGAACAAAAAATGAAAAACAAAACAAAACAAAAAACAAAACAAAACAACAACAACAAAAAAACACCACCCTGGTAACAAATATGCCTTCTCAAGAAAAAGTCAGTTCCCACATGGGCTACATCCCAAAATGTGAGGGATTTTGCACCCCAAGTCCCTCACCTTTCTGTAAGGAGATGAGTTTCCTCAAGGGGCTTCTGGACTCATGACTAGCCATCAGCACAGCTGGGGGCAAAGAGCCAAAAGTCTTAACACTTAGCTTGGCAGAGATGAAGGTGGCTGGAAGACAGCTTTAAACTGAGAAGCAGATTAACAGAGCAGCCACCCCACTGAGGCAGGTAACTTTCACTGGCTGGGGGAGGAGCTGGAGCAAGCAGTAAATGCCCTGACCTTCTCCCCCTTCCCTGGGAGGTAGATGCCATGTAATAATAATATTTAGAAAGTTCTATGTGCCAAGCACTGTGCTTTAGAATGACTATATCTTTGGATCTCATATATTGTCTGAAACTTTTGCCTTCAGAGTTGGACGGGACTTTGAAAATAATGTGGCTTCCCCCTTCCATTTGATAGGGGTGGGGGGTTATTTGCCCAAGGTCACCCAGGTAAGAGTCAAATCTGGGATCTAAACTCTAGTCATGGAACCCCAAACATTATTGCTTTTTTTTTGCTAACTCTGGGTGCTGGGGAGCTGATCTGGGACCGCATCTGTAGTCTCACTAGCTGTCCCCCCCTTTTTCCTGCCCTTTCATTCTCCCAGGAACTCAGGGAAAGATGTGACTTAGGGAGCAACAAGTTACCTGGAGTCCGGCTGTACAAGGTTAGGAGTCGAGAAGTCATTTCCTGAGCCTTTCTCACCCCTCTCATCCAGCTGTGTTTGCTCTGGGGGTGGGGGGGGAGCTGTCTCAGTCTGGGGCCCTGGGGCCCACTGGAAAATTGAATGTGATATTAAGTTAATTAAAACTGCCCTCTCTGTGTTAATCTTCTTGTCAAGTTGTAATTAAGGGCTGCTCCAGCCCTATCTGGGAGAGATGGAGAAAGGGAGGCCCTTGTGGAAGGAGGGAGGGACGAGGTATTGAGGAGCCTGTGACCCTCTTTCTTCAGTCTGAGAAATCAGGTTGAAATTTATCCTACCATCACTCCCACTCGGCACAGAGTTCCCAGCAACTGATTCACGGGGGAGTGGGAGGCACTGTGGTTGGGGGACACTGAGCACAGTAGGGCAGTGCTGCAGCCAAAGGGGGCTGGGGCTCAAAACTCTATCAAGCCCACCTACCCATTTATCCCATAGAGGGTTGTGCCTGCCAGAACCTCAGTTTGCTCACTTGGTTTGTCCCAATACTCAGTGTCCCCTCCTCCCTTCACTCCCTTAGAATTAGGAGCAGGAAGCTGGGGCTGCAGTCAAGAAATCCTTGTCTGTCTCCCTCCTGCAGTTCCCCTGTTCCCCTTCCCCAAGGTCTCCCCGAATCATAAGGGAAGAAAAAGCAAACCATGACTCATTTTAGGTTAGTCTGGCCAAAGTCACAGCCACCTCCTTTGTTCTCAGTTTTGCTATCCCCAAAGTGGCTTAAGAATATTTGGGGCATGGGGATCTTTTCTTTTTCTACTTTTCCTAAGAGGCGAATGCCCTAGGCAGAATCAGGATGACTGGGGTGAGAATCCTGTGCCCCCCCTTTTGAGATGAGATAGGTGACCCTAAGCAAATCAGTTGACCTTTCTCAGCCCAACTTTTCTCATCGGTGAAATGAGGCTCCTACCTCCCCATTATGACAATGAAATAAATTCATTGGTTTTAAGCACTATAGAAATGTTGTTATTATTATTCTGCCATCAGTTGCTCACTAGCCACATGATCTTGGAGAATTTTCCTAATCTCAAAAATATGGCCTATCATAAATACCTAATTCATGGTTTTGTGAAAATTCCAGGAAATCATCATCACCATCACTGTAATCCCAACTCGGATTTCCTTGATCTCATTGGATGTGTAAATTGGACAATATAGTTACAAGCTTTGTAAATCTGAAAACTATAGAAATGTAAGACAAAGGGCATGGATGGCTTTCCAGAATGGATGGTTGGACCCATCCATGAGCAGTGTGTCCCTCTTCCAACAGCCCCACCACGCTCAATTCTTCTCATCTTCTGTCATTTTTGCCAATGTTGCGGATGGGAGATGAAACCTTAGAGTTGTTTTGATTTGAATTCCTCTTGATAGTCAAGATTTTGAGCAACTTTCATATAGTCGTTAATAACTTGAAGTTCTAAAAAAAAATTAACTTGCAGTTCTTTTGGGAATTCTTTGTATCCTTTGACCTTACATCCATTGAGAATAGCATTAAATGCTGTTAGTTTACATCAAACGAGATTTTTGTAAAGTCCTGACACATAGCAGGCACTTGATATCTACTTGTTCCCTTCACCCCCACTCAATTTCTCATATATCTTGTAACTATCAGACTTTAAGAGAGTTGAAAAAAAGATATTTCTTCCATGTAACCGTTTTTCTTCTGATTTCACTGATTCTGTTTGCACACTATCTTTTCAATTTCATAAAATTGAATTGATCTAGTTGATCTTTCTGTTGCTAACCTCTCTATATCTTGTTTATTTTAGAATTAGTCCCTTTATGGGAAGGAGGGAGAGAATTTGGAATTCACAATTTAAAAATAATTTTAAAAATTATTATTGTACCTTTTTATTTACAAAACATATATATGCACGGGTAATTTTTCAGCATTGACCCTTGCAAAACCTTCTGTTCCAAATTTTTCCCTCCTTCCTCCCACCTCCTTCCATAGATGACAGGTAGTCCCATACATGTTAAATATGTTAAAGTGTATGTTAAATACAATATATGTTACATATTTATATAGTTTTCTTGCTGCACAAGAAAAATCGGACCTAGAAAAAAAAACTGAAAAGGAAAACAAAAATGCAAACAAACAATAACAGAAAGAGTGGAAATGCTATGTTGTGGTCTACACTCATTTCCCACAAACTCACAATTTTTAGAAAAAAGGAATATCAAACATTTTACATGTAATCAAAATATTAAATACAAATGATTCTCTTAAAAACCACAAACAAATGTCCCTTTAGTAGCTATGATAACTATGAAAGCTACGAAAGGTACTTATTACGATTGTCTTCTGTTTTGGGTTTTGTTTTGTTTTCAGTGTGACATTTAACATTTGGGTTGTATATCCATTTATGATGGTGTAGGGGATGCTATGTTGACTTAAAACTAATTTCTGCCAGTCTCCTTTCTTATTTTCCCAGGAATTCTTTTCAAACAGGGAATTCTTTCCCAAGTAATATATATTCTCAGTTTATTGAACACTGGATTGTTGAGTTCAGTTGTGCCCGATTCTATTTTTTAAGTAGTAAAAAATAGGTTTTATTATGACTCTGCCCTTTGGAATGCCAGTTCTACAACAAACTTCTCCTCCCCCTAAATCTTTTCCTCTTTCCAGCTACTAGCCATTACTGAAACCCAGCTTCCCCCTCTTCCACTCCATGATACAACCTCCCTTGTCACTCTTTCCAGTATTGACTAGTTATCCATTCCCCTCTACTGGTGAAGGAGAGAGCAGTTGAGGAGTATCTATGTATGTATGTGCCTGTCTGTCTGTCTGTCTATCTATCTATCTATCTAGTGTGATCTGCTTCCAGACTTCATAATTCTTTCTCTGGATGTAGGTAGCATTTTCCATCATGAGTTTTTTAGAATTATTTTATATCATTGTAATGCTGACAAGAGCTAAGTCCATCACAATTGATCATCTTATAATTTTGCTGTTACTGTGTACAACGTTCTCTTGGTCCTGCTCACTTAGCTCAGCATTAATTCATGTAAGTCTGTCTAGAGTTTTCTGAAATCTGACTGCTCATCATTTCTTATAGAACAGTAGTATCCCAGTATGTGCATATAACACAATTTGTTCAGCCATTCTTCAATTTACAGACAAAAATGTTTGTAGCAGCTCTTTTTGTAGTGGCAAGGAATTGGAAATGGAATGGATGTCATCGGTTGTAGTTCTGTAAGAAATGATGAGCACGCTGATTTTAGAAAAGCCTGGAAAGATTTATATGAACTGATGCTGAGTGAAGTGAGCAGAACCAGGAGAACATTGTATATGGTAGCAGAAAAAGTATAAGATGATCAACTGTGATGGACTTGACTTTTCTTAGCAATAAAACGATCCATGAAAATCCCAATAGACTTGGGATAGACAATGTCAATCACATCCAGAGAGAGAACTATGGAGACTGAATGTGGATTGAAGCATAGTTTTTTACCTTTTTTGTTTGCTTTTTCTTTCTCGTGGTTTTTTCCCCTTTTGATCTGCCTTTTTTGGTACAATATGACAGATATGGAAATATGTTTTAAAGGATTGCACATATTTAACGTATATTAGATTGCTTTCTGTTATGGGTGGGTAAGAGAAGAAGGGAGAACAATTTGGAACACAATCTTTTACAAAAATGAATGTTGGAAAGTATCCTTATGTGTATTCGGAAAAATATAATACTCTTGAGGATAAAAAAATCTGTGGACAATAAATGTCTACACACTCTCTCTTCTCATTCACTTCTAAACCCCTTACAGTCTGGCTTCCAGCAAAACTGCCCTCTCCCCAATTATTTCCTATTCTATATTCCCATATAGAGCTTGTTTGTCTATGCTCGTTGTTTCTCTCATTATGTTGTGTGCTTGTTGAGGACAGGGACCATCTTTTGTCTCTTTTTACATGCTTGGTCCTTAGCAGTGTCTGTCACATAGCAAATAATTTAGAAATATTTGTTGATTAATATGGCATAATCTTTTTAAAAATATCATTTTTATTTTTTTTAGGTTCTACATGCACATTGGTTTTTTTTTTCATATTTCTATATGAGTCATATTTGGAGAGAAAAATCAACAAAAGAAAAAACCATCAGAAGAAAAAAAGGTGAAAACAGTGTACTTCGATCTACATTCAGTCTTCATAGTTATCTTAAGACGTGGATGGCATTTTCTGTCCAAAGTTTATTGGAATTGCCTTGGATCACCGAATTGCTGAGAAAAGTCTGATAGTTGATCATCACACAATCTTGCCATTGCTCTGTACGATGTTTTCCTGGTTCTGCTGGATCCACTTGGCATCAGTTCAGGTAAGTCCAGGTTTTTCTGAAATCAGCCTACAAAGGTATAATATGATGTCAGAAGTGTTATTCTCTCTTCATTCCTATTTTTTGTTATTTCCTTTGAGTTTGAACACTTTTTGTTTCGTTGAATGAATTTTGGTATTACTTTGTCTAGTTTGATAAAGACATAAAGAATGGTGTGGTGGTCAGAGAGTCAGTCTCTGAGGCAGGAAGGCTTAGATTCTATGTCCTACCCATGACACAGCTTGTTGTTCTGACTCTGGTTGACAAATTATAGAACCTCTCACTACAGTAGGACAACTTTTCAAGCCTATGAGTTGTAGGGAAGGCACCAGTGCTGGAGGGAAGTTTCCCCATTGGGGAATTCCTTGTAATTTCACGATGAAATTTCACATTGAATCCCTGGCTATAAAGTAGAGGTGTCAAACATGTCCTGCTGTTGCATAGGACCTACAGAACTTCCAATTCAAATGTCAGTGGGAAATATTGAACAAAAACCAATAAAAATATAACAAACCATAGATAATATTACATTTGAAAACTGTCAACCTGAGTTCTTTGGGGGCCCTTACATCATATTAATTCTATTTGAGTTTGACACCCCTGCTCAAAAGTATCCCTTTGGAAGTTTGGTTAGTGTAGCGCTAAATCTGTAAATTGATTTAGATAATATTGTTTCTAGTGTATTGTCATGGTTTGTAGCAGCTCTTTTTATAGTATCAAGGAATTGGAAATGGAATGGATGCCATCAGTTGTAGTTCCGTAAGAAATGATGAGCACGCTGATTTTAGAAAAGCCTGGAAGACTTATGTGAACTGATGCTGAGTGAAATGAGCAGAACCAGGAGAACATTGTATATGGTAGCAGAAAAAGTATAAGATGATCAAGTGTGATGGACTTTAGTCACAAGCACTGAATAGTATTCCAGTCCTTTATGTCAGGACTTTTTAAACTTTTTTCACTTCCAATTCTTTTCTTTTTTCTGAGAAATTTTTATGTGACCTCAGGTATATAGGCATATAAATCACACATTTATTGATAACAAATCGTAGTTTCACGATCCCTGCGTTCAGTTACATGAGTCTATGTGGGGTTGCTTTATCTTGCTTTTTATTTCTGTAAACAATATTTTGGGATAGTGTCTGTCCATGTCCTTGGTATAATGGTTTTCATACATTTTATGTATATTTTTGAATGGTACTTCCCTTTCTATTTCCTCTTAGATTTTATTGCCATATGAAATTCTGTTGATTTTTATGGGTTTATCATGCATTCTACTTTATTGAAGTTATCAGTTGTTTCAGTTGTTTCTTTGTTGATTCTCTAGAGTTTTCTAGATAAAGTAATTGGGGATAATTGTATCTCCTCTTTGTTTATGTTTTGGTGTTGGATTTTTTTCTCCTGTCTTATTGTTAAAGTTAATATTTCTAAAAGTAAATTAGATGACATAAGGTCCTTGCTTTCCACATATTGGGAAAGTTTGCAGTGTGTCCCCATTATATATAATATGAGCTTTTGGTTTTAGATGTATATGTATATGTGTATGTGTGTGTATGTGTGTATAAAATTTTTTTTTAAGGTGCTAGTAAGGCTCTATTTTTGTGTGAAAGTATTAAATCCATATTAAATGTCAATCACACTTCATTATCATTCTCAGAATCAGTTGACCACATTAGTCTCTTCATCTAGTCCTATGCAGAAGCCCAAGGCACAGAAGGACTTAATTGGGTGGGGGGAGGAGAGGAGGAGCTGGAGAATGGGCCAAGACTGAGAAAGGCAGGGCAGGATGGGGGCTGAGCTTTACGAAGACCCTCGGTAGACTTGGGCTATAGGAACTCATAGAATCTCAGGGCTGGGAGAGATCTTAGAAGTTACTTCCTCCTGCCCTAGGCAGATAAGGCGCTTGGACCAGACTGATGGTCTACATCCTTCCTGATGTAACTCAAACAATTATTAGTATTCATTCAGCGAGAAAATACATATTGACAAAAAGGTGCTATAAGTTTGGGAATGGTTTTAAACAAATGAGTATTTTCCTAACGATGATATCACCCAGATATGTTCGGGAAATGGTTGTACCTATATGTGGGAGGTATTTGTTACTTTTGACTTGGCTGCTTCTTTCTTGATTCGCATATGGACTTGGGTCCCTTTGTCCAAAGTCTGGGCTAAGGGTGGGGGAGAGTAGCCCAGGGAAGCTCTGGCAGAGCTGCTGCCTGCCAGGCCCTCTGGCCCGTTCCCCCGTGCTCCCCACTCATCCCTCCAAGATGACTGGCCAAGGTTGCGTCCACAAAGGCCTTCCCATCTGGGAGCTCCTCTGGGCAAACAAACCTGGTCGAGCTCATTTTTCAGTGACTGTGACATGGAGAGTGGCACACTGTGGTCCAGCCTGCCTCGGAGGGCAGTTGAAATGAGCAAATGAGATAGTGGCGGCAGGAAAGCACTTTCCAAAGAAACAGTCCATCCTATTCAGTCCTCCTCATTGTTCCTGGCAGAGTAGGGGAAAAGCCAGGCCTCCTGAGGTGGACTTTAATGTTCTTGTCTGGGGGGGGGACATTGAGAGACCTGGGTCTAATTCCCACTCTTATACTTCCAGGTTGAGTGGCCCTCAACTTCTGCATTCTGTTCTGTCAGGGCCCTGGTGCCAGAGCTGGCTTTGTCACCAGTAATCCGCGAGGCTGACTGGGAAAGAGTTTGGGGTGTGGGGGGACCTAGGCCGAGGACGACCGTACTGCAGGTGTCTGGGATGCTTGGGCCTCGTGTCGGGGGCCCACCCTGTGGGTGGGTGGGGGGACACTTGGCTGATGGCCCATCCTGAAGATGTGGGGATCCGGCCTTCACGCCGCTTTGAGCTCCTTCCTATTCCACCTCCAGTCAGGGGTCTCAAGCCAGATTTCCTGCCCAGTAGCAGAGAAGCCATCAATCTGCAGAGGCTAAGACAGAGAGATCTTCGCAGACTCTGCCTGGCTCGGCCCAGCCAGAGCCCTGGAGCTGAGGCAGGCCGCGGAAGGGGAGGAAGGTGCTGCTGGGGAGGAGTAGGGGGGTGGGGGAGCCGGCGCTGGCAGCTGGGGGCCTGTTTGGCTTCAAATCTAAGAATGTGGGAGCTGGACGGGGCCTTAAAGCAGACAACAGAGCCGAGGAGTTGGGCGGGGCCCCTGGGAACCCAGACGAGAACCTCCGGGCTGGATGGGCCCGAGGAGACTGAGCGGGGAGCGGCCGGGCTCCCCTCCCAGCTGGATGTGGGGGGCCTTGTGTGTGTGCTTGGCAGTTGGCGGGAACTTTCTGGGGTTTCCCTGGCTGTTCACCATGCCTGCAATAGGTTCCCTTTTTAGCTTGGCCCCCTGGCTCTTCGTGGCTCCTGTCAGGATCAAGCCAGAAGCTCACCCTCCACCTTTTCAGATCCCCCTTAACTCTGTCCCCAAAGGGAGGAGGCTGGGATGGACTAGCCACTTCTCTCCCCATGAGGGCACAATGTTTACAAAACAAGTGCCTGGCAATGACCTTGGGAGGGAAGGCAGAAGAGTGTGGGCCTGATCTCCCAGGTGAGGAGACTGAGGCTGTCTGTGGCCAGAGTCGCAGGGCTGATGGGAGAAGCTGCCTTGTGGATGAGCTCCGGGTGGGCCTCAGCCAAGCTTTCTGCCCCAGCCTGTTTCTATGTGCTGTTGTGTTTACGCACGTGTGTGTGTGTGTGTGTGTGTGTGTGTGTGTGTGTGTGTGTGTTTGCCACTCAGCTGTCAGGAGGCTCTGATTACAGTGGGCTGGCAGGGAAGTGAGGCTGCTGGAGCCTGAAGGTCATGGGAAGGACGCTTCAATTATTCCGTGACATCCTTGGGTCCCAGCAGAGAGGACACAGGCCCCCGGCTATGGGACAATGGCAAACAATCCGGAGGGGTGGCGAGGGGGGGACAGGGGGGTTCAGAGACAGAAAGGAATGAGAAGAAGAAAAGAGTAGGGGAGAGAAGAGAAGGGAACTGGTACCCAGCTGTGTGTGAGCGAACGTGCGAGTGTGTGAGTGTGTGTGTGTGTGTGTGTGTGTGTGTGTGTGCGAGTGGGGGGTCTGTAGGTAGCTGGGGGGGTGGGGGGATGGGAGCAGCTCTGCTGTAGAACACAATGGCATTTTAGCCAATGAACCCCTCCTAAACTCAGGCCTTGTTCTTACAGGACAGAATGGATGGGGGGGCAGAGATGAGAGCAGTGGCCAACTGGGTCCAGTGTCAGAAAGTGATTAAGTACCTGGGAGAGTCCCCCCTCCCCCCGTACCTCAGTCATCTGAGAGCCAGCCCTTCTGAGGAGGGGGGATCACAGGGCCGATGGGAGAACGAGTAGCCAGATGAGATGAGACCCGCTCGTGTGGGGGAGATCGGGAGCTGCTGGGGCCAAAGGGCCGGGCCGCTGGCAGGGAGCAATGGGGATGGGGGAGACTTGGCTGGGACATGGCGCAGAGGGAGAGGGAAGGCTCTCCAGTGACCGCAGCTAAGGCCTTGAGCCCGGGAGCGGATCTGGGAACAGCCAATGGATGAGCCTTCTTGTAGCTGCCCCTAAACCCTGCCCCATCTGCTGGACTCTTCTCCTTGGGCTACCATGAAGAGAAAGGGGGGCTGCCTGAGAATGGTCATCTTCGGGTTGGAACTCTGAGCCCGGTTCCCGGGGAGGCAGGAGCTGGTAGGGTAGAGCAGAGGGTCAGAGGGGCCTGTCATGAGTCCATTTTCCTCAGTTTACTGCCATGTGATCCATACCCCACACCTAGAGCCTCTGTGGAGAAGTAAGGAAGAGGGAATGGGGACGAGCTAGGATTCAAATCCTTGCCAATTCACCTTCCCTCTTTGTCCCCCCCATCCCCACACTGGCCTAAACCTGAGAGTAGTTCTAGGAAAAGGGGGGCAGAAAGAGGCCTGTAACCCCCCAAATCTGTCCAGAGTCAGGGAGCAGGGAGGCCCCTCAGTCAGTGAAGACTGGTCCTGAGTTGGGTTATTCCCCATCAGTTCCAAGGCCCTGAAGGGAGGAGGTAGGGCAGCCAGGGACACTCCCAGCTGCCCAGTAATGGCATGAAGCTTTGAGCTATGGGAGCCCCAGAGCACCAAAGGGCTGAATCCAGGAAGAGTTGAGTCCAAATTCAGCCTCTGACTAGCTGAGTGACCCTGCTCAAGTCATTTCCCTTTGGCTTTCCCCGGAGTTGTGAGGATTAAATCCACTAATGTTTGTAAAGCCCTTTGCAGACCAGAGAGATGCTAATTTCTGATGGGCAGTAAGAGCACTGGGTTCAGGAAGGGGGATCCTCGTTCTCCTGCTGGTCACTGGGGCCGCTAGACCCAAGGGACTCAAGTTTAGCCACCTTGGCTGTAAGCAGCCAAGTCCCAAGGAGTCCTGGGAAGGCAGAGCCTCTTACGCTCTCATTCATTCACAAATCATGGAGCTGCCGGGCCCATGGCTAGGAAGTAGGCCCGGCTCAGGCTAGAGCTGGGGGGATGTGGGAGTCAGGGCCAGAGCTGGGGGGAGCTGTAAGCAGAAGCCACGGGGAGGTGAGAGGGAAGGCATGGGAGTGGATTTGAACTTCCTGTTTTCCTTCCTAAATAAACAGCCTGACTCGCCACAGGACACTTAAAATGTCAGTGGCCAATAAAGGTGGCAGGGGGTCTGCTTCTTCTTCTGGGGGGTCTCTGTGTTCCAGGTCAGCCTTCCTCAGGAGGGCGGGCCCAGCTAAACGGCCCCCAAATGTCTCTGGCCAGAATTTGGGGCTCTGCCAGTTCCCATCCCCTGGCCCATCCTGGATGCTCCTTCCCCCCCTTTCCAGGAGCCCCCGCAGGAGCCTGCATGCTGGCCCACGAAACCCAAGGCTTCCAGCTCCTTCCCAGCTCCTTCCCAGCTCCGGAGCTCTGCCAGGCATTGTGTTTCAAGGCCTGGGATGACTCAAGGCCTGCCCGGGCCTTCTTTCGGCGGCTTCCCAGACCCACGGGGAAGGTCAGCCCAAAGGAGAACGGCCCGTCCGCTCCACGGCCGCTGCCCTTTGGGGAGGCTGAGGGACTGCCCTGGGCATGACTGCACTGAGCACCAGAGAGCCTCATCCATAGTTAGTCCTGGTGGGGTCAGGAGTTGGGAAAGGGGGAGGGAAGGAGAGGAGAGAAGGCCCAGGGGACTGGGAGGGGAGAGGAATGGGGCCAGAGGCAGGAGGGAGGCCGAGGGAAGATCCCATCCTGTGGAGTCAGAGGCAAGAGGGCCTTGGAAAGAGGAGGAGCTCAGGGGAGGGACAGCGGGCAGGAGGGGGATCAGGAGGGCCCCGGGCAGGGTTTGTCAGATGGACTGTGCCCAGCCAGTTCTGCCCGAGTGCCCGGCTCTGCCCAGATAGATCTGTCCGTTCCGTCAGAGGGGAGAAAGGAGGCCTCCTCCCCCCACTCAGCTTCTCGCTTCCCTGGCTGCGAGACACCCCAAGACCCGCCCCCCGGCAGCTTGCTTGGTGCACAGGAGGGCGCTGGCTCTCCCTGGGCCCCAGGGCATCTCTGGCTGAGAGCTGGGGGGGGGGCGTCCCTCCATCCTTTCTTCCTGGAGCAAAGACAAGCTGGGGGAGGAGGTGAAGGTCAGCTGCTTCCCAGACTCTAGAGTTGGGAGCCCTGTGGGGCTCAGGAGGGGAAGGGCCCAGTCCTGATGGAAGAGGAAGCTAGCCGGGACGAGGGAAGAGAGTGGAGGGGGTGGCAGCTCTGGGCCTTGGGGGGCTCCTAGGGCAGCAGTGGAGAGCTGCTACGGGGCCACTGGCCCGGGCCCCTCACTTTCCTGTCCCTCCCCCCATCTGTCCTTCCAACTCCTGCTGCTGGGGCCCCTCCATGTCACCATGGAAGAGCAGCATTATCTCCATTCTGGAGGAGGGGGAGCAGGGCTGGACTGGCTGCGAGCATCCCCCCCCCCCATTATAGAGGGAAGCAAAAGGGGGAAATGCAGGGGCTTGGGGTGAGAAGGCAGGCTTGACACCGTCTCCAGGAGGGTGGCTCTCCTGTGCTGCGGCCTCCTTGGCTCCGACAGCCCTCCTGTGCAAGGGATGGCCTAGGCTCCCTGTCCTTGAGTGGGCTTGGCCAGGTTCACAGCAGGAAAGAAATGCATGCTGCCACTCCTACTACTGCCAGCGCTACTCCAAAAAGTCCTATTGCCAGCATTTTCTTCTTCTACTACTACTACTGCTACTACTATTACTACTACTACTACTACTGCTGCTACTACTACTACTACTGCTGCTACTACTACTACTACTGCTGCTACTACTACTACTACTGCTGCTACTACTATTACTACTGCTACTATTACTACTACTACTACTACTACTACTACTACTACTACTACTACTACTACTACTACTACTGCTACTACTACTGCTGCTGCTACTACTACTGCTGCTGCTACTACTACTACTACTACTACTACTGTTACTACCCCCACCCCAACTACTACTACCACTATTATGGTTACTATTACAGTTATCACTACCATCACCACCCCCTCTGAGAGGGGGTTCCCTGGGACCAGAGGGGGTCCTGGCCTGTGTCAGCGGGCAGACATTGCATACTGGGAGTCCACCAGGCCCAGGAAATCATAGCAACGGCCGTGCAGAAGGCACCCCTTCCTGGGAGAGGCGAGGAGGAGCTCGTGAGCCCTAGGTAGATGGATGGCGGATGGGCATGTGGACAGACAATCTTTTTCTCAGTGCTCCCCATGTACCGGGCCCCACATAGGGCTCAGCCAGAGACACCCTCCCCCACCTTGGGCTTATCCATCCTGGCCATCCCACAGCAGCTACACTTGCTGTCCCTGTCCCGGAAGTAACCCCCAGAGCCTTTTGGATCTGACTGCCCCGTCAGCAGAGCAATTCTACACTTCCACGGGTCAGGAGAGAGAGAGAGAGAGAGAGAGAGAGAGAGAGAGAGAGAGAGAGAGAGAGAGAGAGAGAGAGACAGAGAGACAGAGAGAGACACAGAGACAGAGAGAGAGAGACAAGAGAGAGAGAGAGAGAGACAGAGAGAGAGAGAGAGAGAGAGAGAGTGAGTGTGTGTGTGTGTTAGAAACAGAGAGGAACACGGACAAAGTGGTGGGAAAAAGACTGGATGGAGACTGCAAGGATCTGGTTTTGGAGCTCAGCTCTGCTCTTTCCTGTCCAAGCATTTATGTTCAGGCTACTTCTCCTCTCTGGGCCTTGGTTTCCCTCTCTGTAAAATGAGGGGTCTGGATAAGACATTCTCCCTGAAACTGCCCATATCTGTCTCCCTGTCTTGCTCCTCATCTCTCTGTCTCTGTCTCTGTCTCTCCCTCTGTCTGTTTCTCTTTGTCTCTGTCGCTTTCTCTGTTTTTATCTCTCTAGTTTTTCCTCCTTGTACTCTCCTCTCTCCCTCCCTCCTTTCTGTGTTCCCCGTCCCTCAGCCTCTCTCTCTCTTTCTCTGCCTCTCTGTGTTTCTTTCTGTCCTGTAGCTCCCTCTGTGTGTCTCCCTTCCTCCCTCTCCCTCCCTCTCTTCTTCTCCCTTCCTCCCTCACCCTCCTCCTTCTGATTATTACACCTCTGGATTGAAGTTTCTTTTCTACCCTATGGGCCCATCCAGATTCTGCCAAAGGAGTCTTGGAGTCAGGGAGGCCTGAGTTCCAATTCAACTTCAGACAGTTTACTAGCTGTGTGACTTTAGGGAAATCATTTTATCTCTCTGCCTCGGTTTTCCTAACTGGGAAATGGGAATCCTTTCCATCCCAGGGTTGTTGGGGGGATCAAATGAGATGATATTTGTAAAGCACTTCACAAACCCTAAAGTATCAGAGAAACACAGGCTATTATTGGCGTCACTAATAGGGGAGTGAGGAGAATCCGTGTGTTGCCTCTTGCAGTGGGATCTGGGAGCTGACCTCCCTGGCCTCAGCCTCCCATCTCTGCCCCAAGCCTCGCCCCGGAGCCCCTCGGCCTCCCGTGGCTCTGCTGACATGATATTTGTTTATATGCCTTCGAACGCAAGCTCCCTGAAGACAGAGGCTGCTTCATTCTGGTCCCCACACTGGCACTGGGCCGTGCGCACAGTAATGCTTGAGGAATTGAAGGGATCCGTGGGTTTCTCTGTGTCCAATCCTCTGCCGCGTGTAGGAGGCTTCTCTGTAGGCTGGGGCCTCTTTGATCTCCCAGAGGCCTTGGGAAGGTGCAGGAAGTGGCCTGGGGACCATCTCCTCAGAATCAGCAAGAAGAGTATGGGAGAGTCATTAAAAGTCCGCAGAGCGGGGTGCACAAGGGCGGGAGCCGTTCTCCCCATCCGTGGCCTTTTCTTGTTTCCGTCCCGTTCCACAAACTGGTGACATGGAAGTCTGGAGCCTGGGTGGAATGTCTCTAGGGGCCTGGAATCCAGAGCCGCGCGGCAGGGAGTCAAGGCTTGCCCTCAGGCCCGAGTGAGGGTGTCCAGGGCAGAGCCTTGCCCACAGTTGGCACGCAGCTTTGCGTGCGACTGACTGACCACCTGACTTCCTGTGTACTCACTAGCTCGCTGCTCAACTCGTCGCCCAATTGGCCGTTTTCCCGCTTGTGTCTCCCTTTGACTGCTGCCCGGGCTGATTAACTGTTCACCTAGCTGCTTGACCACTGGGTCATCCAACTGTCTGCCTGGCTGCCCTGCTGGCTGACTGCCCACATAGCTCACTGTCTGCTCAGCTAGCTGCCTGCTCCCCTGCCCACCTCCTTGCCCGTCTGGCCAGCCGACCATCTAGACGCTCGCTGACGCTCAGCTCGTCTGGCTGGCCGGGAGTTCCCCCAGTGGGCCGGACGGCGGTCACGTCATGGTACTCGCTGGTTCCCTTGCCAGGCTGAAAGCCCTCGAATTTGCTGCCTGGGGGAAGGAATGGCACAGGGAACCCCAGACTCTCTGAGGCCTTAGTGAAAACAGAGTAGTGCCAGGAGAGGTCAGTTAAAGGCCTTTGGAACCCTGGGATCGCACTGGCCCAAGTTTAGTGGAGAGAGGGAGTGTGTGTGTGTGTGTGTGTGTGTGTGTGTGTGTGTGTGTGTGTGTGTGTGTGTGACAGACAGACAGGGACAGAAAGAGATGGATCAAGAGGAATGGGGAGAGACACTCCCCATTCTGCACAGGATGTTCCCTGCGCCTCTCCAGGCTGCCTTCTAAAGGGCAGACTGCTTTCTTTCTGTTGGAGGAAAAGGGGGAAGATGAAGACCTCACTCTGGAGGATTCAGGCCTCCCCCCAGCTCCAACCACCAAGGCGGGCTAGTAAAGAGGCTGAACCATGGTTGGGCTCGGACCACCTCTGGGGACCCTCGCTCCTCCTGCCCCCGATGCGCTCCTCTGCCTGGGCGGGGGCTGCCCGCCGCACTTCTCACATGCCGTGCTAGGCCGGCCCGAGCCAGTTTGCAGCGGACCCTGTGTTCTGAGGCGAGAGGGAGAGGAAGCCAAGCCCCTTCTGCATGAAGGTGTCTCCTCTGGCAAGTAGCACCTCAGCCGCTCGTTACCTTCTCACTGGAAGCACTCCCATGCCAAGGGGCTGCCCTGTTGTCTCCTTGGCGTTGCTGTTGTGCTTAGGGCCAAGTTGGCCAGCCTGGAATCTGAACCCAGAGCCACTTGTACCCCTCCAGGGGCCCATCCAGATGGGGGCAAATCCCTGGACCTCTCAGACTGTTTCCTTTGCTATAAATGGGCCCCACCCCATGTACCCAAACCAGGCCTGGGCTGGGGCTGGCCGCACACGGGCTGCTCTCTCCTTTCCCCACTAACCACTGGGCCAGAGAAATGAGAGCTCAAAGGGCCCCTGGAGACAGTTTAGCACAGGGGCTCTTAAGCTGGGTCCACAGCTCCCTGGGATTTCAGGGTCCCGTGACCTCAGAGAGGAAAACAAGTGCCTTGGTTTCCCCTCACTGGGGCTTTGCTTGCAGTCCCACCTGGTTTTTGTTTTACGCATTTCAAAGCCTGTGCTTGGAAAAGGGGCCACAAGTTTTGCCAGCTTGGAGGCTCGTGGCAGAGGGAGAAGAACTTTCCCCGTGTGGGGAGTGCCAGGTCCTGGGGAGCAGCCCCGGATCGGAGCCCCTGAGGCCCTCCTGCACTCTCGGCGCCGGCCCCCGGGACCCCCTGCATCTGGCCGGCCTTTGCCGGTGTCCCTGGCCTGCCTGGGTGGAGACCCGGCTGGATCCCACCCACCATGTGAAAACTCTTAGTTCTCTTGTGCCTTTGAAGGGAGGCCAAGGAGCAGCTGTCCGGCCTCAGCCCCTCCGCTGTTTGGCTGGAAGCCTCGACCCGGCTCTGTGCAGAAGCAGGGCCCCTGGATGCCTAAAGGCTCTGGGAACAGCCTGAGCTGCCGGGCGGTGGGTGAAGGGCCAGCACACAAACCCAAAACTGGACACACGATGATGGACAAGTGCCCCCCTTGTCCCCAAGGCCTGTGCTCTCCACCCTCAGGGAGCTCCCCGCCCTGCCAGCAGCCACAGTCCGAGTGGCCTCCAGGGGAGGTGTGGAGGAGGCCAGGGGCCAGGCACCCTTCCTCAGAAGGCTGCGGCTCCCCCTTCGCTTCAGCTGATTAAACATCAGCTACCTAGGAGGTCCGCCTTTGAAGGGAGAGGCCAGGGCCCAGCCTATGTGGTCCTCCTCTTCCCTCCTTGGGCGCCAAGCTGCAGGGCAGGGCGGCCTGGTCTGGGGCATGGGCCTCGAGCTGGGCTAGGGGTGAAGGAGCATCTAGAGTTCAAGCTGCTCAGCAAGGCTGGGAATAGAAGGGAGCAGAGTGGAGGGAGAAACAACGCTTGGGGCCTCCTGGAAGGAGGCAAAGGGAACGTGGCTTTGAGACGGCTGGACTGAGATCTGCCTGACACTCGGGTACCCGTGGGTGGACACGTCACATCATCCCGCCAAGCCGTACCCTCCTCCCCTGCTCTGTGCCAGCACGGCTAGTAATGACCGGAGGGAAGATCTCCCAGAATGCTTTGCAGACTTGTCAAAGATACACAGGCAGCTGAGAGACATCACCAGCCCCTCCCCCTACACGCGCATGTACACATGTGTGCACCCGCACACACACACACACACACACACACCATCATCAGATAGCTGGGGGGGGGGAGGGAGAATACTTTGTCACCCCCTGTGGCTGGTCTACTCTGCTCCTGGACCTAAAGGGGGGCCCACTCCCTGACTCCCACAGTGTTCTCTTCCTCTGACCCCACAGAGGGCAGGGATCTACCAGATGAGTGTGCCCAAGATTCAGGGCTAACTATGAGACCCTCCCCACCCTCTCCACTCCTCAGTCTGACTGGGGAGCCACTGAGCCCTAAGGACAGGGCCGGGAACAATGGCCAAGGCAAGCAGTGGAGAGGAACCCGGCCCAGCCCCCCCTTTCTCTGTTGCTCACCATGTGCCCCCTGATGTGCCAACTCATGGGACCCATGAGCCTGTACTCTTGGGCTCTCTGTTGGCCCTTGAGCCAAGGCAGCTCTGGTCGCTGACTCTCATGCCTCCCTAAGTAAGTCCTGAGGGCACTCTGCCTCTCATCTTTCCCCTCCCCATCCATCGGCCCTCTACTCTTTTCTCTCCTTCCTCCCTTCTGGCTCGTTCCTTTCTTCCTCCCTTCTCACTCGTTCCTTTCTTCCTCCCCTCTCTCCCTTTCCTTCCTCATTTTGAACCTCAGAAGTCATCTGAGGGCGAGGCAGGGCTCCCCTCGTGGGCACGACACATGTGCCAGAGGACTTGGCATTAAGGGCCCATGGCCTTGGTGAGGTGCTTGCCTGCTCTCGGAAAGCTGGGCCCGTCTGGTCTGGGAGAGGAGGCACTGCGCTTTGCGGCCATTCTCGCTCTTTCCCCTTGCTGACTCTAGTACTCTCTATGGAGCTTGCTGGAGAAAGGAGGATGATTCTTGGGAGGGACTGAGGCATTTACCTCCAAAGATGCTCCTGGGAACCAACAAATGGCTCCAGAGCAGCTCCAGGAGCTGAGGGCTTGCTTCCTGAGACACAGGGAAGGAGAGAAGCTGAGTGAAGATGGTGGGGTGGGGCAGGGGGAGCAGGAGAAGGGCATCGGGGGAGATGCCCACGGCGGTCAAGGGGGGTACGGGACACGGGAGGTAGACCTCTTCTCAGGTTGGCTAAAGCTGTCTTCCACGGTTCCGAAAAGCGCTTCTCAAATGGATGTGTGGGTGATGGAGCGGCCTTGGGGCTCAGGATCACCATCCCCCCTGGCATTTCCACCCTCACCACCTAAGGATGGTCACCCCCAAGCGGCCAGTGCCCGCTCCTCCGGCACTGATGGCCCCGGCCCTAGCCGTCTCCTCTCTCCTTTTCATCGTCGCTGATAGAAACCTATTGACTGGATCTGTGGAGGCTGAGATCAGGGTTAATGCCGCGACCCGTGGGTTTCCAGGCCACTCCTGGGAGAGGGAAAAGAGCCCAAAACACAATAAGAGGGAGAAGAAAAAACTTCTGTGGAACGGCCTCGAGAAAGGCCCCGAGTCACCCGTCTCAGATGCCAAGCGCCCCTTTCCCCTCCAATTAGCCAGCCACCTGTCAGCCACTGGATGCGCCCGCTCATCATTAGCATATGGAAAGAGGGGCCGGGGAAGGTGAAGCAGGCCACCCACTCAGAGCCGGAGCTGGCGGATGGACTGAGGAGACTCAGGGTGGTCAGGGGGCAGGGGAGTGGCCGGACAATAAAGGGAGGGAGGGAGGGAGGGCTGGAGGAGGAGAGTGGACGGGTCAGTCATTGGGGGGGGATGGGGAGCTAAATGGGAGAGGAAAAGAGCTGGACAAGAAGAGGAGGAGAAGGGGCTGCTCAGCCTCCCTGCCTGATCCTCCGAGGCCTCCCTGCCTGATCCTCCGAGGCCTCCCTGCCTGATCCTCTGAGGCCTCCCTGCCTGATCCTCAGCTTCCACCCCTTGAATCCAGCCAGAGGCCAGTCCCATCTCCCCCTCTGCCCCCAGCTTCCCCACTGCAGGTGCCCCTGAGTCACCATCCACATCTCCAGTTGCAGAAGGCCGGTCTTCGTTGCCTTCGAGGGCAGTGACCCGGCAGGGCCCTCATGCTGTGCACCCCTTCCCTCCCAGTCACTAAGTGTGTACACATGTATTTGTGGTAGGGAGGTACACATGCTGTGGTTTCCAAGGACACGGGAGTCCCCGGGTGCCTGTTTGCTGTGGCCTCGATGCCCGTTGGAGCAATTGGAATGGGCTGGCCACGTATGCTGTCACTTCTTCCTTGTGGACCACACCCTTGCCCTCTCACGTGCAGCCTTCTCAGCCCTGAAGGAGAACCACCTCTGCAGCCAGGTGATCCGGAACTCGGACGAGAGTGGTCCCCCTGTTCCCTGGGCGCCCCTCACTGCTCACGCCTCGGTTCGAGACTCTTGGAGTACTAACCCTGCTGTGTCAGCTCCTTGACCAACTTAGGGGCCCCTCTGTCAGGAGCTCAATTTCCCCTCTGAATCCTGCTGGGTGGGGGGGGAATAGTCCCGTGACCTCATCCACTTTGGCCCTAGAAGGCTAGAGTTCCACCCTTTCCCATCAGGCCTTGGCTCCAGTCCTCCAATTGTTTTCCCCTTACCAACCCCTGTCCTCTCCTCATCCCGGACTTAATCCCTTCAGGAGAGAGAGAGAGACAGAGAGAGAGACAGAAGAGAGAGAGAAGAGAGAGAGAGAGAGAAAGAGAGAGACAGAGAGAAGAGAGAGAGAGACAGACAGAGAGACAAAAGAGATTAAGAGAGAAGGAGAGAGAGAGACACACACAGAGAGAGAGAGAGAGAGACAGAGACGAGAGAGAGAGAGACAGAGAGAGACAGAGACAGAGAGAGACAGAGACAGAGACAGAGAGACAGAGAGAGAGAGAGAGACAGAGAGAGAGAGAGAGAGAGAGAGAGAGACAGAGAGACAGAGAGAGAGACAGAGAGAGAGAGAGAGAGAGAGAGAGAGAGAGAGAGAGAGAGTGAGTGTGTGTGTGTGTTAGAAACAGAGAGGAACACGGACAAAGTGGTGGGGAAAAAGACTGGATGGAGACTGCAAGGATCTGGTTTTGGAGCTCAGCTCTGCTCTTTCCTGTCCAAGCATTTATGTTCAGGCTACTTCTCCTCTCTGGGCCTTGGTTTCCCTCTCTGTAAAATGAGGGGTCTGGATAAGACATTCTCCCTGAAACTGCCCATATCTGTCTCCCTGTCTTGCTCCTCATCTCTCTGTCTCTGTCTCTGTCTCTCCCTCTGTCTGTTTCTCTTTGTCTCTGTCGCTTTCTCTGTTTTTATCTCTCTAATTTTTCCTCCTTGTACTCTCCTCTCTCCCTCCCTTCCTTTCTGTGTTCCCCCGTCCCTCAGCCTCTCTCTCTCTCTCTCTGCCTCTCTGTGTTTCTTTCTGTCCTCTAGCTCCCTCTGTGTGTCTCCCTTCCTCCCTCTCCCTCCCTCTCTCTTCTTCTCCCTTCCTCCCTCACCCTCCTCCTTCTGATTATTACACCTCTGGATTGAAGTTTCTTTTCTACCCTATGGGCCCATCCAGATTCTGCCAAAGGAGTCTTGGAGTCAGGGAGGCCTGAGTTCCAATTCAACTTCAGACAGTTTACTAGCTGTGTGACTTTAGGGAAATCATTTTATCTCTCTGCCTCGGTTTTCCTAACTGGGAAATGGGAATCCTTTCCATCCCAGGGTTGTTGGGGGGATCAAATGAGATGATATTTATAAAGCACTTCACAAACCCTAAAGTATCAGAGAAACACAGGCTAATAGGGGAGTGAGGAGAATCCGTCTGTTGCCTCTTGCAGTGGGATCTGGTAGCTGACCTCCCTGGCCTCAGCCTCCCATCTCTGCCCCAAGCCTCGCCCCGGAGCCCCTCGGCCTCCCGTGGCTCTGCTGACATGATATTTGTTTATATGCCTTCGAACGCAAGCTCCCTGAAGACAGAGGCTGCTTCATTCTGGTCCCCACACTGGCACTGGGCCGTGCGCACAGTAATGCTTGAGGAATTGAAGGGATCCGTGGGTTTCTCTGTGTCCAATCCTCTGTCGGCGCGTGTAGGAGGCTTCTCTGTAGGCTGGGGTCTCTTTGATCTCCCAGAGGCCTTGGGAAGGTGCAGGAAGTGGCCTGGGGACCATCTCCTCAGAATCAGCAAGAAGAGTATGGGAGAGTCATTAAAAGTCCGCAGAGCGGGGTGCACAAGGGCGGGAGCCGTTCTCCCCATCCGTGGCCTTTTCTTGTTTCCGTCCCGTTCCACAAACTGGTGACATGGAAGTCTGGAGCCTGGGTGGAATGTCTCTAGGGGCCCGGAATCCAGAGCCGCACGGCAGGGAGTCAAGGCTTGCTCTCAGGCCTGAGTGAGGGTGTCCAGGGCAGAGCCTTGCCCACAGTTGGCACGCAGCTTAGCGTGCGACTGACTGACCACCTGACTGGTGCTCACTAGCTCGCTGCTCAACTCGTCGCCCAATTGGCCGTTTTCCCACTTGTGTCTCCCTTTGACTGCTGCCCGGGCTGATTAACTGTTCACCTAGCTGCTTGACCACTGGGTCATCCAACTGTCTGCCTGGCTGCCCTGCTGGCTGACTGCCCACATAGCTCACTGTCTGCTCAGCTAGCTGCCTGCTCCCCTGCCCACCTCCTTGCCCGTCTGGCCAGCCGACCATCTAGACGCTCGCTGACGCTCAGCTCGTCTGGCTGGCCGGGAGTTCCCCCAGTGGGCCGGACGGCGGTCACGTCATGGTACTCGCTGGTTCCCTTGCCAGACTGAAAGCCCTCGAGTTTGCTGCCTGGGGGAAGGAATGGCACAGGGAACCCCAGACTCTCTGAGGCCTTAGTGAAAACAGAGTAGTGCCAGGAGAGGTCAGTTAAAGGCCTTTGGAACCCTGGGATTGCACTGGCCCAAGTTTAGTCGAGAGAGGGAGTGTGTGTGTGTGTGTGTGTGTGTGACAGACAGACAGGGACAGAAAGAGATGGATCAAGAGGAATGGGGAGAGACACTCCCCATTCTGCACAGGATGTTCCCTGCGCCTCTCCAGGCTGCCTTCTAAAGGGCAGACTGCTTTCTTTCTGTTGGAGGAAAAGGGGGAAGATGAAGACCTCACTCTGGAGGATTCAGGCCTCCCCCCAGCTCCAACCACCAAGGCGGGCTAGTAAAGAGGCTGAACCATGGTTGGGCTCGGGCCACCTCTGGGGACCCTCGCTCCTCCTGCTGACGCGCTCCTCTGCCCGGGCGGGGGCTGCCCGCCGCACTTCTCACATGCCGTGCTAGGCCGGCCCGAGCCAGTTTGCAGCGGACCCTGTGTTCTGAGGCGAGAGGGAGAGGAAGCCAAGCCCCTTCTGCATGAAGGTGTCTACTCTGGCAAGTAGCGCCTCAGCCGCTCGTTACCTTCTCACTGGAAGCACTCCCATGCCAAGGGGCTGCCCTGTTGTCTCCTTGGCGTTGCTGTTGTGCTTAGGGCCAAGTTGGCCAGCCTGGAATCTGAACCCAGAGCCACTTGTACCCCTCCAGGGGCCCATCCAGATGGGGGCAAATCCCTGGACCTCTCAGACTGTTTCCTTTTCTATAAATGGGCCCCACCCCACGTACCCAAACCAGGCCTGGGCTGGGGCTGGCCGCACATGGGCTGCTCTCTCCTTTCCCACTAACCACTGGGCCAGAGAAATGAGAGCTCAAAGGGCCCCTGGAGACAGTTTAGCACAGGGGCTCTTAAGCTGGGTCCACAGCTCCCTGGGATTTCAGGGTCCCGTGACCTCAGAGAGGAAAACAAGTGCCTTGGTTTCCCCTCACTGGGGCTTTCCTTGCAGTCCCACCTGGTTTTTGTTTTACGCATTTCAAAGCCTGTGCTTGGAAAAGGGGCCACAAGTTTTGCCAGCTTGGAGGCTCGTGGCAGAGGGAGAAGAACTTTCCCCGTGTGGGGAGTGCCAGGTCCTGGGGAGCAGCCCTGGATCGGAGCCCCCGAGGCCCTCCTGCACTCTCGGCGCCGGCCCCCGGGACCCCCTGCGTCTGGCCGGCCTTTGCCGGTGTCCCTGGCCTGCCTGGGTGGAGACCCGGCTGGATCCCACCCACCATGTGAAAACTCTTAGTTCTCTTGTGCCTTTGAAGGGAGGCCAAGGAGCAGCTGTCCGGCCTCAGCCCCTCCGCTGTTTGGCTGGAAGCCTCGACCCGGCTCTGTGCAGAAGCAGGGCCCCTGGATGCCTAAAGGCTCTGGGAACAGCCTGAGCTGCCGGGCGGTGGGTGAAGGGCCAGCACACAAACCCCAAACTGGACACACGATATGGACAAGCGCCCCCCTCGTCCCCAAGGCCTGTGCTCTCCACCCTCAGGGAGCTCCCCGCCCTGCCAGCAGCCACAGTCCGAGTGGCCTCCAGGGGAGGCATGGAGGAGGCCAGGGGCCAGGCACCCTTCCTCAGAAGGCTGCGGCTCCCCCTTCGCTTCA
This sequence comes from Sminthopsis crassicaudata, assembly GCF_048593235.1. Taxonomy (NCBI): domain Eukaryota; kingdom Metazoa; phylum Chordata; class Mammalia; order Dasyuromorphia; family Dasyuridae; genus Sminthopsis; species Sminthopsis crassicaudata. The sequence goes on along the minus strand of NC_133623.1, from coordinate 2,425,036 downwards.
GCTGATTAAACATCAGCTACCTAGGAGGTCCGCCTTTGAAGGGAGAGGCCAGGGCCCAGCCTATGTGGTCCTCCTCTTCCCTCCTTGGGCGCCAAGCTGCAGGGCAGGGCGGCCTGGTCTGGGGCATGGGCCTCGAGCTGGGCTAGGGGTGAAGGAGCATCTAGAGTTCAAGCTTCTCAGCAAGGCTGGGAATAGAAGGGAGCAGAGTGGAGGGAGAAACAACGCTTGGGGCCTCCTGGAAGGAGGCAAAGGGAACGTGGCTTTGAGACGGCTGGACTGAGATCTGCCTGACACTCGGGTACCCGTGGGTGGACACGTCACATCATCCCGCCAAGCCGTACCCTCCTCCCCTGCTCTGTGCCAGCACGGCTAGTAATGACCGGAGGGAAGATCTCCCAGAATGCTTTGCAGACTTGTCAAAGATACACAGGCAGCTGAGAGACATCACCAGCCCCTCCCCCTACACGCGCATGTACACATGTGTGCACCCACACACACACACACACATACACACCATCATCAGATAGCTGGGGGGGGGAGGGAGAATACTTTGTCACCCCCTGTGGCTGGTCTACTCTGCTCCTGGACCTAAAGGGGGGCCCACTCCCTGACTCCCACAGTGTTCTCTTCCTCTGACCCCACAGAGGGCAGGGATCTACCAGATGAGTGTGCCCAAGATTCAGGGCTAACTATGAGACCCTCCCCACCCTCTCCACTCCTCAGTCTGACTGGGGAGCCACTGAGCCCTAAGGACAGGGCCGGGAACAATGGCCAAGGCAAGCAGTGGAGAGGAACCCGGCCCAGCCCCCCCTTTCTCTGTTGCTCACCATGTGCCCCCTGATGTGCCAACTCATGGGACCCATGAGCCTGTACTCTTGGGCTCTCTGTTGGCCCTTGAGCCAAGGCAGCTCTGGCCGCTGACTCTCATGCCTCCCTAAGTAAGTCCTGAGGGCACTCTGCCTCTCATCTTTCCCCTCCCCATCCATCAGCCCTCTACCCTTTTCTCTCCTTCCTCCCTTCTGGTTCGTTCCTTTCTTCCTCCCTTCTCACTCGTTCCTTTCTTCCTCCCCTCTCTCCCTTTCCTTCCTCATTTTGAACCTCAGAAGTCATCTGAGGGCGAGGCAGGGCTCCCCTCGTGGGCACAACACATGTGCCAGAGGACTTGGCATTAAGGGCCCATGGCCTTGGTGAGGTGCTTGCCTGCTCTCGGAAAGCTGGGCCCGTCTGGTCTGGGAGAGGAGGCGCTGCACTTTGCGGCCGTTCTCGCTCTTTCCCCTTGCTGACTCTAGTGCTCTCTATGGAGCTCGCTGGAGAAAGGATGATTCTTGGGAGGGACTGAGGCATTTACCTCCAAAGATGCTCCTGGGAACCAACAAATGGCTCCAGAGCAGCTCCAGGAGCTGAGGGCTTGCTTCCTGAGACACAGGGAAGGAGAGAAGCTGAGTGAAGATGGTGGGGTGGGGCAGGGGGAGCAGGAGAAGGGCATCAGGGGAGATGCCCACGGCGGTCAAGGGGGGTACGGGACACGGGAGGTAGACCTCTTCTCAGGTTGGCTAAAGCTGTCTTCCACGGTTCCGAAAAGCGCTTCTCAAATGGATGTGTGGGTGATGGAGCGGCCTTGGGGCTCAGGATCACCATCCCCTTCTCACTGGTCCCCATCCCCCCTGGCATTTCCACCCTCACCACCTAAGGATGGTCACCCCCAAGCGGCCAGTGCCCGCTTCTCCGGCACTGATGGCCCCGGCCCTAGCCGTCTCCTCTCTCCTTTTCATCGTCGCTGATAGAAACCTATTGACTGGATCTGTGGAGGCTGAGATCAGGGTTAATGCCGCGACCCGTGGGTTTCCAGGCCACTCCTGGGAGAGGGAAAAGAGCCCAAAACACAATAAGAGGGAGAAGAAAAAACTTCTGTGGAACGGCCTCGAGAAAGGCCCCGAGTCACCCGTCTCAGATGCCAAGCGCCCCTTTCCCCTCCAATTAGCCAGCCACCTGTCAGCCACTGGATGCGCCCGCTCATCATTAGCATATGGAAAGAGGGGCCGGGGAAGGTGAAGCAGGCCACCCACTCAGAGCCGGAGCTGGCGGATGGACTGAGGAGACTCAGGGTGGTCAGGGGGCAGGGGAGTGGCCGGACAATAAAGGGAGGGAGGGAGGGAGGGCTGGAGGAGGAGAGTGGACGGGTCAGTCATTGGGGGGGGGATGGGGAGCTAAATGGGAGAGGAAAAGAGCTGGACAAGAAGAGGAGGAGAAGGGGCTGCTCAGCCTCCCTGCCTGATCCTCGGAGGCCTCCCTGCCTGATCCTCCGAGGCCTCCCTGCCTGATCCTCAGCTTCCACCCCTTGAATCCAGCCAGAGGCCAGTCCCATCTCCCCCTCTGCTCCCAGCTTCCCCACTGCAGGTGCCCCTGAGTCACCATCCACATCTCCAGTTGCAGAAGGCCGGTCTTCGTTGCCTTCGAGGGCAGTGACCCGGCAGGGCCCTCGTGCTGTGCACCCCTTCCCTCCCAGTCACTAAGTGTGTACACATGTATTTGTGCTAGGAAGGTACACATGCTGTGGTTTCCAAGGACACGGGAGTCCCCGGGTGCCTGTTTGCTGTGGCCTCGATGCCCGTTGGAGCAATTGGAATGGGCTGGCCACGTATGCTGTCACTTCTTCCTTGTGGACCACACCCTTGCCCTCTCACGTGCAGCCTTCTCAGCCCTGAAGGAGAACCACCTCTGCAGCCAGGTGATCCGGAACTCGGACGAGAGTGGTCCCCCTGTTCCCTGGGCGCCCCTCACTGCTCACGCCTCGGTTTGAGACTCTTGGAGTACTAACCCTGCTGTGTCAGCTCCTTGACCAACTTAGGGGCCCCTCTGTCAGGAGCTCAATTTCCCCTCTGAATCCTGCTGGGTGGGGGGGGAATAGTCCCATGACCTCATCCACTTTGGCCCTAGAAGGCTAGAGTTCCACCCTTTCCCATCAGGCCTTGGCTCCAGTCCTCCAATTGTTTTCCCCTTACCAACCACTGTCTTCTCCTCATCCCGGACTTAATCCCTTCAGCCTCTTCCATCAGCCAGGGTTCCGGGCATCTCCACACCATACACCAAAGAAAGCCCTCTCCACTGGCACAACCCATTCTAACGCAATGGACTTCAGCCAGGGAGTGAGCTCCACAGAGGACCCGACACGAAAGATGAGCTGGTCCTTTTCCTCAAGGCCTTCCAGTGAAGGAGCTATGGCTGCAGGGTACGCTAATGGAAAGGCACTAAATCCAGGGCCTCTTCTCCCTCCTTGTCCTCCACCTGGTCATGGCCCTGTCTAAGCCCCTCTTCTCTGGACATTTGCTCTTCTCTGCTGGTTCTCCTAGATGGCTGTCTGCTGCTTTCTGGGTTCCCTTTGCCGGCCTCTCCTCCAGGCTATACCTGCTATAGCCCCCAAGGCTCTCTTCCTGGACCCCCCTCTTTTCCATCTCTGGATCTCTCCCCAGGTGATTCACTCGCTCCCACGGGCCCCATAAGCACCATTACCTGCAGAGTTCCCAGATCTCTGCGGTCATTGTCCTTAGCGACACATTTAGACACTTCAGACAGGATGTGTCAGGGACATTTCAAACTCAACACTTCCAAAATAGAATTCATTACATCCTCCTCTTTGCCCTTACCCACCTTCTTCTGAAATTCCCCACTTTATCCTTCAGGCTTCGGTCGCTTACTTGCTGTGTGACCTGGACAAGTCACTTTGGCACTCTCTGCCTCAATTTCTCCAGCAGTTAAATAGGGATAATAATAGCACTTCTCTCCTAAGGTTATCACGAGAACAAAAGGAAACGCTAACTGTAAAGTGCTTAGCACAGCATCTTGCACCCAGGAAATGTTGCTCCATTTAAGTGTGTAGAGTCCCCAGTCACTACTGGTGGGATTCTGGGTAAATCATTTTGCACCTTTTGGTCTCGCTCTTTTGTCTGGAAAGTGAGATGTTTGGACTGGGTGATGTTTAAAGCTTTTGAAGTCCAACATTAACGCCCCCCCCAAATGGCCCGGTGTAATGGAGACATCTGGGCAAGATGGCGGCAGAAAGTGCAGGAGTCAGCAATGCTTCCCTGCGGGGTCCTGTGGGCAGGCTCAGAAGGAGGAGACAGGGAGGGAATCGGGTTCAGGCAGGAGGCTTTGGTCTGGGTGAGGGCATCCTGGGGGAAGTGCTTGGTGGGCAGCTGTCCTGGCCCCAAGGCCCAGACTCCCTCTGGCTCGTCACTGAGGGCCTGGGAGCTTTCTGTGGTAATCGCCGAGTCTTCACTGCTCCCTACTTTGGCTGCACCATTTCAGATGGATTAGGTTGGCAGAGACCTTCCAAAGTCAGCTTGCCTCCCCCTCCCAGGCCCAGCCAGACCCACCTGCCCTGCTCCCTGCGACCCCCACAGGGTGACCTCCGGGCCCCACCCTCACCGTCTCCCGTGCAAGTGTCTCCCGGTTCTCAGGCTGCGGATCTGCCGTTTGCGGGTGGCGGGCCTTCTCTCCCATAGACCCGGCCCAGGCCAGCATTCCCTCCTCTCTTCCTCCCGTTGCTCTGGGCAGCTGCACCCTAGGCAGCCTGCAGATCCTCGGGGCCAGAGCCAATTAGGCTGTTAGTAGCCCAGACTCTGTGGCCGGGGGCCATTTGTCTTAACTTTGCCCCCAGGGGTGTTAAGGTGGGACCCAGCTGCGGAGATTAATGGCCAGAGCTGCTGAGCCCCCAGGGAACCTCCTTATTGGCTGGTTTCCCCTGCTTTGACCGACTCAGACTGGTTTTTACTACCTTGGGGATTGCTTTTACTGGGGCGTATGTTTGTGTTAAAGAAATTATTCATCTGGACTCCTAGGCCCGCTCTGGATCACCCACTGCAGCAGGTGCGGACCACAGCCGGGACAAGACAGCAGAACGGGGGTGGATGGGAGCACTCTCCCGGGGATTGGTAGCCGGTTGGGTGGCCACACCAGAAGCTGGAGGTTCTCAAATGGGTCTGGCTCCAGAAGGCAGCCAGTGGCGTCGCGCCAGGCTCCGCACTTGGCCCCGTTCTGCTCGGCCCTTTTCTGCAGGATTTCGGTGGAGGGATGGACGGCATGCCTCTCGATGTTTGGGTGGCCGGAGGTCGGGACGGACCTGGCAGAGCTCTCGGATGGCAGAGTCAGAATCGGAACAAATGGGCACAATGGGCTGAACTCCCATGTGTAGACCATCACATTGGAGGCCGTTAAGAACTTATTCTAAAGAAGAGTCATGGCTGTAGCCCAACAACCAGTGGTGCTTGGGAAAAAGACCAAGGAATTGTAGTGACCGCCAGCTCGACACGAGGTGGCAGCTCCCAGGGAAGGACCGTCCAGGTTTCCGGGACCGGGGAGACGAGAGCCCCCTGACCTGCCCTCCACCTTTGGCTTCCTAGAGGGAGGATCAAGTTCAGCTCTGGGGACCACAGTTAACAAATTGGAATAGAGCCTGAAAGGAGAAGGGGCTGGAAAAGATGGCCGATGAGGATCTCTAACGGGATGGTTCCAGAACCTGGCCTGGACCTGGAGCCATTTCACATCATGTACATGATTTGGGAAAAATCTGCTCCTCCAAGGCACTAAGGCCATCCATGTGGGGGGACAATATGCTGAGTGACAGTTGGGGTCTCAAATGACCCTGGCTGGCAGAGGCGATGGGCTGAATGGAATAAGATGAAACTCACCAGGGATCCTTGTAGAGTAGGACACTAGCTGAAGCGGCTGCCTCCCCATGCTGAGCTCCCGGAAGCGAGGCCGGCCTGGAACCCAGTTGAGAGAGACGGGATGCTCTGGTCTGGCTGCAGACCCCGTCTGCCATGGCCAGCCAGAGCCACTGGCAGTGAAGTGAAGGTGATCTTCCTGGGAAAGTCACTGTGAGGCAGGTGAGGCCAGGCCGTCCTCAGGGCTGGCCAGCGGGTCATCGCTTCTCGGCCCCACGTTCTGCCATTTGAAGGAAAGCAGCCAGGAGAAGGAAGGGCCTAGGGATCTCGTCATATGAAAATTGGCTGAAGGAATTGGGGGGGCGTCAGCCCGGTGAGCTGCTGGATAAGCTGTCCCATGTGGGAGGATTGTTCTGCTTGAACCCAGAAAGCAGAGCCGGGAGCTATGGGGGGATGTGGTAACTGGGAAGAGACTGAAGTAAAATAAAGCACCCCAACCGCTAGAGCTCCTCACTTCCAAGTGGGCCAGACGGGCTTCAGAAGTCGGGGGCTCGTCTTCGGGCAGTGGTACGTGAGGTGGAGTTGGGGTGCAGGGAGGGCCCAGAGTGCCGCTCGAGTCTGTGAAATGTTTGGAGGGAAGAGGACTTGCTCTGCTCGGCCCTTGGAAAGCTGCACCTCTGGCAGCTAAGAACTGAAGTGCTCTGAGGGCCTGACTGAACTGGGCCACTGTGCTTGGAGCTGGGGCTTCTGGGCAGAGCAACACGGAGGCTAGCCTGACTGGGGCTTTGTCTCAGCGTGCTGGCATCCACAGAAACATGCTTCCTCCCTGCTGTGGTGGGCTTCCAACCTCCCCGCTTCCTTCCCATGCGCCTCCATCAGCCCTACCCAAGCCTCCTCTCGGGGTCTACCTTCCCCCACAGCCGTGGCTGTGTCCTGAATGCCTTGGGATTTGGGGCCCGGATCAGTGGGGGGGGGGGAAAGGGGGACTGACACCAATCTTGGGATAACAATGCTTGACCGGGACAGACGCCGTACCCCACGCTCCCCAGGGCCCCAAGATCTCCACTTCCTGCTTCTGGGAGTGTTGGACTGGGACTCTCTGGGAAGACAATCTCCCTCCTCACTGTGACATCTTTAGCAGTGGAGAGTGGGATGGGAAGGCGGGCGGCCTTTGGGAAATCTGGCTGAAAGGAAGGAGGAGGCCGAAGCGGAGGAGGCCACTGAGGGAGCCTGGAGATTAAGGAAGGGCCCAAGCTTTGAGCAGAGAGTCTAGAAGAGCATGGTGGCCTGGATGAGGAAGGAAGGTCAAGGGGCTTCCATTCTACTCCCAACTCGGTCGCTTGCCTCCTATTTCCTTCCTGGCCATCACTTTGCCCATTGGGAAATGAGAGGGTTGAACCACAGGCTGTCTTCTATCTAATATATATTAGCTCTAATTTGTCTAGATTCCAAGGCACTGGTTAGTTCACAATTTCTCAGGTCTCTTCCAAGTCCAAGGTTCTCTGTTCTTCCATTTCTTCTAACTAGTGGAATTCTGGTAAATGTTTAACAACTGGCTCCTCTCAAGTGCTTGTGACACATTGGAAAGTTTCATCTGCGTTATTTTTATTTTTCCTCTCTCTTTCTGAAATCCGGACAATTCACGGAACAACTAATTAACGTCCGAGTTCTTGGGTTTGCCCATTTCTGAGGTGGGAACGATCAGACCGAACATTTAACAATTGGCTCTGGAGCGGAGGAGCTGCCTTCTGCACCACAGGCTTCTGCCTCCGGCTGTTTTCTGAGGTCCTTTAGGTGTTAACGTTGCATTTTCTAAGATTTCTTCTAGCTCAAAAGTTCCCCATTCTAGGCTCTCTTCCACCCCTGATGCTCTGGCTTCAAAGTTACCCCCAGCCCTGACCCTCTCTAGGACCCTTTCATCTCTGACCTTTTCTGTTCCCAGGCCTTCCCGGTTAGTTCTGGTGCCCCTCGGGCCCTGCCGTTCCACGGGGGGCTGAGAGATGGGCGAGAAGGGAAGGGCAGAAGGGCTCCTCAGCCTGCCAGTCTGACATGGAGGGAGAGGGGGAGAAGGAGAGACAGACAGAGGCACGCACACACACACACACACACACACACACACACACACACACACACACACACACACGAATTAAGGAGGGCAGAGGAGAGAGAGACAGAGACAGACACAGAGAGAAACAGCCAGACAGAGACACAGAGACAGGGAAAAGAATAAAGGACAGCAGAGGAGACAGACATACAGAGAGACAGACAAACAGAGACACAGAGAGACACAGGGAGAAGAAGAAAGGAGAGCACAGGACATAGAGACGGAGAGAGAAAAGGAAAGGAGAGCAGGATTCAGACAGGAAACAGAGACACACAGAGAGACAAAGACAAGGGTAAAGGGACAGAAGAGGAGACAGACAGAGACACATGGAGACAAGCAGAGAATAGGAAAGGAGATCAGGAGATAGAGGGACAGAGATAGAGACAGAGAGAAACAGAGAGAAGAAGAAAGGAGAGCAGAAGAGATGAGAGACAGAGAGACAGAGAGAGACGAGACACACACACACACAGAGAGAGAGACAGAGAGAGAGAGAGAGACAGACAGACAGACAGAGAGAGACGAGACACACACACAGAGAGAGACAGAGAGAGAGAGAGAGACAGACAGACAGAGAGACAGAGAGAGACAGAGAGAGAGACAGAGAGAGAGAGACAGACAGACAGACAGAGAGAGACGAGACACACACACACAGAGAGAGACAGAGAGAGAGAGACAGACAGACAGACAGACAGAGAGAGACGAGACACACACACACACAGAGAGAGAGACAGAGAGAGAGAGAGAGACAGACAGACAGAGAGACAGAGAGAGACAGAGAGAGAGAGAGACAGACAGACAGAGAGACGGAGAGACACACACACACAGAGAGAGAGACAGAGAGAGAGAGAGAGACAGACAGACAGACAGAGAGAGACGAGACACACACACACAGAGAGAGAGAGACAGAGAGAGAGAGAGAGACAGACAGACAGAGAGACAGAGAGAGACAGAGAGAGAGACAGAGAGAGAGAGACAGACAGAGAGACAGAGAGAGACGAGACACACACACACACAGAGAGAGAGACAGAGAGAGAGAGAGAGAGAGACAGACAGACAGACAGAGAGAGACGAGACACACACACAGAGAGAGAGACAGAGAGAGAGAGAGACAGACAGACAGACAGAGAGACAGAGAGAGACGAGACACACACACACACAGAGAGAGAGACAGAGAGAGAGAGAGAGAGAGAGAGAGAGAGAGAGAGAGAGAGAGAGAGAGAGAGACAGACAGAGAGACAGAGAGAGACGAGACACACACACACAGAGAGAGAGAGACAGAGAGAGAGAGAGAGAGAGAGAGAGAGAGAGACAGACAGACAGAGAGACAGAGAGAGACGAGACACACACACACACACAGAGACAGAGAGAGAGAGAGAGAAAGAGAGACAGACAGACAGAGAGACAGAGGGAGAGACAGAGAGACACAGAGAGAGAGACAGAGAAAGACAGAGAGAGAGACAGAGAGAGACGAGACACACACACACAGAGACAGAGAGAGAGAGAGAGACAGACAGACAGACAGAGAGAGACGAGACACACACACACAGAGAGAGACAGAGAGAGAGAGAGAGACAGACAGAGAGACAGAGAGACAGAGAGAGACGAGACACACACACACACAGAGACAGAGAGAGAGAGAGAGAAAGAGAGACAGACAGACAGAGAGACAGAGGGAGAGACAGAGAGACACAGAGAGAGAGACAGAGAAAGACAGAGAGAGAGACAGAGAGAGACGAGACACACACACACAGAGACAGAGAGAGAGAGAGAGACAGACAGACAGAGAGAGAGAGACGAGACACACACACACAGAGAGAGACAGAGAGAGAGAGAGAGAGAGACAGACAGAGAGACAGAGAGAGAGACAGAGAGAGAGACAGAGAGAGAGAGACAGACAGACAGAGAGACAGAGAGAGACGAGACACACACACACACACAGAGACAGAGAGAGAGAGAGAGAAAGAGAGACAGACAGACAGAGAGACAGAGGGAGAGACAGAGAGACACAGAGAGAGAGACAGAGAAAGACAGAGAGAGAGACAGAGAGAGACGAGACACACACACACAGAGACAGAGAGAGAGAGAGAGACAGACAGACAGACAGAGAGAGACGAGACACACACACACAGAGAGAGAGACAGAGAGAGAGAGAGAGAGACAGAGAGAGAGACAGAGAGAGAGAGACAGACAGACAGAGAGACAGAGAGAGACGAGACACACACACACAGAGAGAGAGAGACAGAGAGAGAGAGAGAGAGAGACAGACAGACAGAGAGACAGAGAGAGACGAGACACACACACACACACAGAGACAGAGAGAGAGAGAGAGAAAGAGAGACAGACAGACAGAGAGACAGAGGGAGAGACAGAGAGACACAGAGAGAGAGACAGAGAAAGACAGAGAGAGAGACAGAGAGAGACGAGACACACACACACAGAGACAGAGAGAGAGAGAGAGACAGACAGACAGACAGAGAGAGACGAGACACACACACACAGAGAGAGACAGAGAGAGAGAGAGAGAGAGACAGACAGAGAGACAGAGAGAGAGACAGAGAGAGAGAGACAGACAGACAGAGAGACAGAGAGAGACGAGACACACACACACAGAGAGAGACAGAGAGAGAGAGAGAGAGAGACAGACAGACAGAGAGAGACGAGACACACACACACAGAGAGAGAGACAGAGAGAGAGAGAGAGAGACAGAGAGAGAGAGAGACAGACAGACAGACAGAGAGACAGAGAGAGACGAGACACACACACACAGAGAGAGAGACAGAGAGAGAGAGAGAGAGAGAGAGAGAGAGAGAGAGAGAGAGAGACAGAGAGAGACAGACAGACAGAGAGACAGAGAGAGACGAGACACACACACACACACACAGAGACAGAGAGAGAGAGAGAGAGAGAGAGACAGACAGACAGAGAGACAGAGGGAGAGACAGAGAGACACAGAGAGAGAGACAGAGAAAGACAGAGAGACAGAGAGAGACGAGACACACACACACACAGAGACAGAGAGAAAGAGAGAGAGACAGAGGGAGAGACAGAGAGACACAGAGAGAGAGACAGAGAAAGACAGAGAGAGAGACAGAGAGAGACGAGACACACACACACACACACAGAGACAGAGAGAGAGAGAGAGAAAGAGAGACAGACAGACAGAGAGACAGAGAGAGAGACAGAGAGACACAGAGAGAGAGACAGAGAAAGACAGAGAGACAGAGAGAGACGAGACACACACACACAGAGACAGAGAGAGAGAGAGAGAGAAAGAGAGACAGACAGAGAGACAGAGAGAGACGAGACACACACACACACACACAGAGAGAGACAGAGAGAGAGAGAGAGAGAGACAGACAGACAGACAGAGAGACAGGGAGAGACAGAGAGACACAGAGAGACAGAGAAAGACAGACAGACAGAGAGAGACGAGACACACACACACAGAGAGAGAGAGACAGAGAGAGAGAGAGAGACAGACAGACAGAGAGACAGAGAGAGAGACAGAGAGAGAGACAGAGAGAGAGAGAGACAGACAGACAGAGAGAGACGAGACACACACACAGAGAGAGAGACAGAGAGAGAGAGAGAGAGAGAGAGACAGACAGACAGAGAGACAGAGAGAGAGACAGAGAGAGAGAGAGACAGACAGACAGACAGAGAGACAGAGAGAGACGAGACACACACACACACACAGAGAGACAGAGAGAGAGAGAGAGAAAGAGAGACAGACAGACAGAGAGACAGAGGGAGAGACAGAGAGACACAGAGAGAGAGACAGAGAAAGACAGAGAGAGAGACAGAGAGAGACGAGACACACACACACACACACACAGAGAGAGAGAGAGACAGAGAGAGAGACAGAGAGAGACAGAGACAGAGACAGAGACAGAGATTGAGAGAGAGGTAGAGAGAGGAGTAAAGGAGAGCAGAGGAGACAGCCAGACAGAGAGAGAGTGTGAGCGTGAGCGCAGCCTCTGCCTGGGGAGTTATTTATACATGTCAGTTATTATTAGAAACATATCAATTGGAGGCTTAATGGCTACTGCGCGTCTCTGCTCCCTATCTGGTCCGGAGCTGCCAAAAGCCCGATCAATATGTTTTTAATAATCATCTGGCACGTCATTAGCCTGGAGCCGGGCTCGGGCCTGCCTGGCCCGCTCCCCTCTCCCCAGCAGGGCAGCGCGCACCTTGGGCCTGAGCGCTGGGGCCCTGGTCAATGTGTTTCTAATCAGTAATTAGTCTTTAATTAACAGGGCAGAAAAATGATTGTTTTCCCGTCTGCAGGGGGGTGTGGGCGGGGGAGCCGGCAGGGCGGCCATCTGGGGAGTGTTAGGGCCGTGTCTGGAGAGGAGAGATGAGGCCGGAGCAAAGCCGCCGGGACCAGATCCCCGCGGCCGGCTCGGAGCTCGTCCTCCATGGCCAGTGGCCGGCCGGGCCTGCCCCGCCCCCTCTCCTTCCTTGTCCCTTCTCCTCCCCCAACAGCTCACCTGTGGAGCCTCCGCTAGGTCAGGGGGGCCGCGGAGCCCAATCCCTCAGGAAGACCTCCTGGGTGCACCCCGAGCGCTGCCCTGGCCATTAGGGGCAAGTTGAGTTCAGGTGGAGGGCCTGCTGCCCGAGAGCCCCAGTTCACAGGTTGTGGGGGGAGGCCTGCCGGCTGAGGCATGAGAGGAGTCACTGGCAGCCTAGCTGGTGTTGGAGCTTCTGAAGGATGAGGAGGATGAGGAAGGAATGAAAAGGAAGTTAGTAAGGCAGATGTGTGAGGACCGTTTCAGGCACCGGGCCTCAGAGCTGTGGGAGGCCACGTTCTCCAGGCCGGTAGAGCCGGCCTCCGGTCTGGCAGAGCCGGCCTCTAGGCTTCCCAACTGCAGCTGGCTTTGGGTCCTAAGAATGCAGAGAAGCTGCAGTGGGAGTTGGCGTGTGATGGGCAGCCATGGGAGAAGGGGAAGCAGGGTGGTGACCCGAGTGCACATCTGGGAGGAGGCCATGTGGCAGGAGGCTGAGGGATACATTGGAGGGGAAGAGAGAGCCAGCTGGAATCCCCGTCGGGAGCCTGTGGCCTCGGGTGGCCCTGAAGCACAGGAGGTCCAGAAGTCAGCAGCATCCCAGAGGAGAAATGCCCAGAGTCCAAGAACCTCTTGTGGCTGCACGTGCCTGGAGCCCCCCTGGTGGCCTGCAGATGGGCTCCAAACTATGGAGAGGCCTTCTGGGCTGAGAAGTCCTCCCAGGCCCTCTTCTCCCCCAGGTTTCCTCTCCCCACCCAGGGTCCACAGGCCTCCCTGGCCTTCTTTGCCCCCCCTAGGCTGCATCACCTCTAAGGACAGGTGGTTGCTGGCCAGCCCCTCCCAAGGCATCTTCCCCTGTCCTCCTTGCTTTGGAGCAAGGACGGTGACTCATCCGTTGGAGAACCTTTCAACATCACAGCTGGAAGGCCCCCTTAGAACAGAGAACCCGGAATGTTCGAGCTGGAAGGTCAGACCTTGGAGAATAAGTGTGCAAAGGGAAAGGGACTAAGCCAAGCTTCCCTGGGCTAAGAAGTGAGCCCACGTTCTGGATTCAAATGTTGTCTCATGTTCTCCATCCACGCCACCTCTGCCTAATGAAGGGGTTGGCCATGATGACCACAGAGGTCCCTTCCACTCTGGGAGGGCCCCGGGGGCCAGTTCTTCAGAGCCTCCAGTCCACAGAACATTGGCTTCTCCCCTGGGACAGTGTGACCTCTGCTGGGAGGGGACTAAGTGAAGCCCTGGTGACTGCTTCACCAACTCCCGGGTCTAATTGGAAACCAAAAGCTTTGAGAATGAGATCATCTAAAAAAGAGAAAAAAAAAGAATGAAAAAAGAAAAAGAAACACACACAAGGACAATGAGATGGAAGTCAGAGCATGGGACTGGGACCTTAGAGCAGGGACAGAGCACAGGGCACCTCGGGGGTTCTAAACGGTGCCATTCGAGGGGGACTGTGGAGGACAAAGGATCGGGCTACACAGAGAACAGAGGCAAGGCCTGCCCGTGTTGGGCAAGAAGAGAAACCCATTCGTCTACACTAGTGCAAGGGCGTGGCCACCGTCCAGCCATATTCAAAACCTCCTTTTGAACAAAATTGAAAAGACGGAGGGATAATGTTTTCTCCGGCTTTGGCCTCTAATTCTAAACTTTTTTTTCCCCTTTAGGAAAGTGGGAAGAGCAATGGCTCAGGCCTTCCTTAAGGAACTGGATTGGGGAGGCTAACCAACCTCAACTCTTAGCTAGCTGAGCTGTCTGCTTCCCCGACACCCATTCAATGCCTAGCCTCTTCCTGGGCATTCTGGCATAAGCTATTGTTCTTTGAGGGGGATGGTCCAGAAGGAGGAGGGTGATTGTTACCCCATCATTGTTCTAGTATTGTTACCCGCTCCCCCACCCAGCTGAATCATGACAACATGCATTCTGTTCCTCATTTAAGAGTCTACGAAACATCACCTCAAATGTTTTGAGGGCACAGAGTCCTGTCAGAGGGCATAAGCCAGCCGGGACCCTTCCTGCCCTTCCCCCCCACACTACAAGTCCACATGACCCATACTCGCTCAGGCACACACCCCAAGGCGGGAAGACCCGCAGAGGAGTCTGAGAGAGGAGGGAGCAAGGAGCTCCAGAATTCCAAGGCATTTTTCTGTCATCTCACTGTATCTTCCCAAGGGCCCACATGAGAAACTGAGGAAGGGGCCCATGGCTGTAAGGAGCCCAGACTCTGGCCCTCCATTCTTTGTGTGTGGGAGGGGATTCCAAAGGACAAAGGGGGCTTACTGGGAGTGCCAGCATTGGAAGAGATTGTCTGCTGTGAGCTCTGGAGGTGAACTGGCTGCCAGCTCAGCCCCTGATCTTCCAGACTCGTCCTCCCCTTCCCCCTGTCCCTCTCCCCACATTGGTGAATCCCTCCTGAACCTTCATCTGAAGAGACACCAGGACCAGCCATGTTTCCTTCCAACTTGGCTTGCCCTCTTCCACTGCCCCCCCCATTTTCAGCTTTCTTTTATGTACTGTCTTCCCAGGAGGGCAAAGACCACCCCCCTTCCCCTCGCTGTCTCCCTGGGTCTGTCTCTGACTCTCAGTAATAACTGTATCTCAAGCTCTTAATACAGTGCGGGGCACTTAGTAAGTGCTCAATGTTCCATCATCTATCTATCTTTCTTTTTGGAGTGACAGGAAAATCTTTAGCTGCACATTAGCACTTTTGGCCCCTCAGCAACTTTGGGCAGAATGAGCAGAGATCCCTGCTCGCTTGCCTGGTAGCTAGCAGATCGTCAGCTGCCTTCCGAGGGCTCAGACAAAACATGGTCTAAGACGGCATAAGAGCTTCCAGCTGTGATTGCAGAGCCACTGTCGAGGATCTTGGGGAAATCATGGACTGTGGGAGTGGCGCTATGGGTCTGGAGAAGGACAAATGGCCCCGATTTTGTTTTTTTTTTTTTTAAAGTGGTGAGAAGGTACTTTCTAACTCTCTGCCACTGAACTGGAACATATTAAAAGGATGGTCTGTTAGCATTTAGAAAAGGAAGCAATGATCACTGGGAGGCAGTTGGTGTTCATTAGACCAGGTCAGCCAAACCATTTTTTTTTTAAGACATTGGCTACTGGACCCGTGAGATCGAGGGATGTCACAGACAGAACATGGCGGGACTTCAGAAAGGTTTTGCATGCAGTCTTATGGACAAGAAAGAAAGATAGTGACTGGATGAAAATTAGTTAGGTGCTTTGGAACTGGCTGAAGAACCAGACCAAGCAGTGTGGGTTAATGCATCGGGGTCAGTATTGAGGGATCTCATTAATGCCTTGCCTGAGCTCCGCCTTTGGTTCTGTTCTGTGCAATCATTTTATTTATTTATTTTTAAAAAGAGTGACAGAATTTATTTTTTCCAATATATGCAGACAAATTTATACAGTTATTGTGTTGCTCAAAAAAATCAGATGAAACAGGAAAAAATGAGAAAGAAAATGCAAGTAAACAACAAAAAGTAAAAATATTCTGTTGTGATCCCCACTCAGTTCCCACGGTCCTCTCTCTGGGTGTGGATGGCTCTCTCCATCACAAGATCGTTGGAAATAGTCTGAATCACCTCCCTGTTTGAAAAGAGCCACGTCCATCAGAATTGATCATCATACAATCTTATTGTTGTCGTCATGGATAATGATCTATTTCTGCTTGTTTCACTCAGTGTTGGTTTGTGTAAGGCTCTCCAGACCCCTCTGAAATCCCTCTTGTGTAATCGTTTTAGCAATAACTTCAATGAAAGCATAAGGCCCTATCTTCATCCAAGCTGCAGCTGATGTAAGGCTGGTCACTCAACAAATGCTTATTTCACGCCTGCTGTGTGCCAGGTGCTCTGAGAAGTACCGAGGATGGCAAGAGAGGCAAAAACGATCCTTGTGCTCTAGAATGGAACACGACACACAAACAGCTGCAGATACACAAGGTATAGTCAGAATGGAGTGAAGATGGCGTTAGAGGGAAGGGACAAAGAGGGAAGGGGCAAAGTTGGAGGGAAGGGACAAAGTTAGAGAGAAGGGCTCAGCACGAGGGGCCTTCAGGGAAAATCTCTTGTTGAAGTGACTAAGACTTTAGAGAAAAATCAGGGAATTGAGGAAATAGAGATAAGGAGAGAGAGCATTCCAGGCTGGGGATGGCAGTGGGGTGGTGAGGGGTATGAGGATGGGGACAGCTGGTGACAAAACCCAGAGGTGGGAGATGGAGGACCTTGGGGCAAGAACAGTTGGGAGGTAAGTGGCACTGGGCTTGAGTCTGTGGAGGAGAATAAGGGGGAAAGTGTCGGAGTGGCAAGAAGGGATCAGATCGTGAAGACCAAACCAAAGATTTTATGTTTGATACTGCAGGTAATAGGGAGTCACTGGTGCTCACTGAGTAGGGGCAGGGGAGGGGGACAGTTGTGTGAGTCCTACTTTAGGAAAATCACTGGAGCAGCAGAGTGGAGGAAGGGAGAGCAGAAAGAGATTTGCATTAGGGAGACCAATTCGAATCTTTGGGAGTTGATAAAGGCCCAGACGAAGGGGATGGTTGTCTGTAGAGGGCCTTAGAGAGTGGGGGGACTCTGGATAAGGCACAAGACCCTTTAGCCCAGAGGAAACCCAATGACAATATCTGGTTCGACTCCCCATTTCCCTTGGTGTTAACACCTTTTCCTGAGAAGTCAAGGAGGGCGTGACCACCTGTGTTCTACTTGAAGCAAGGATACTTACAACAGGGTGTTTACTCAGTGTGATTGATGAGATAATGGTTCTGTAATTTGCATACACTTAGTACTCAGTGTGATGTAATGGTTCTACAGTTGGCACATGCTCATTGTGCTGTAGTGATGTAATTGTACTAAGGTATGTAGGGGCTGAGAGGACTGGAGCCTTGAGTGTGTGCTCAAGCTCAATCTCAGACTCCAGACTCCCGACTCACAGAGGCTCAGACATAGAGGAGACTCCAGACTCTAACCCTGGCCATTCTCATGGTGACTCTCTGCTAAGACCAAGGCCCCTCCAGAGATCCTCCAGAAACCCAGCCCAGACAGTAGAGTTGTCTTAACAGACAGAAGGAACCGTCTATGAGAATCGTGAAGGTGGCAACGACAATGTTTGGCAACAGATCAGAAGTGAGGGGTGAATTCAAGGGAAGAATCAGGGGTGATATAATGTTGCAGGTATGGGGGACTGGGGAGAGAATGGGTCCCTTAATAATCAAGGGGAAATTGGAAAGGGATGAAAGTTTGCAGGAAAATATATCATAAGCTCTTTGGAATATGTTGAGTTTGAGATTTCTATGTGATATTCAGTTTGAGATGGAGATCAAGAGAGAGGTTAGGGCTGGCTGGATCATCTGGAAATCCACGGCATAAACCTGTGGGCAAGTGAGATTATCCAGTGAGATAATAAAGAGTTAAACTGGGAGCCGATACAGAGCCTTGGGGGACACCAGAGTTAGGGGGCACGATGTAGACAAAGAGCCAGCAAATGAGACTTAGGTGGGGGGGGCATGGACTTAGAGAAGGAGAATCAGGGAGATCACCGTCAAGATTTGAAAAGGAAGAGGATTCGGGGGCAGGAGGTGATGGACAGCATCAAAAGCCATAGACAGATCAAAAAGGATAAGAAGTGAGCAGAGACCCACTGGGTGTGGTGAATGACAGATCGAGGAGGGTGCTGGGCAGCATTGGCTTAATTGGATGATGAGGGTGGCAAGGAGATCCAACTGGAAAGGCCAGGGAAAGTACTGGCTGAGTGAGGCTGGAGGCTGACTGAGGCTGGATCCACAGTAATCTGGCTGGATCACAGTCATGGACGGAGATGAGGAAATTTAATGAGGAGGAAAAAGGAGATCAGTCATGGGCTGAGAGCATAGGGTAGCAGATGAACTGGGAGCTACCCATGTGACCTTAAGAGATTTAGGAGCAGGCCTCCAGGAGGCTGGGCGCACCCTTCCTGGTAGATCTAAGGGGAGACTTACCCAAGAGTCCCAAAGAAGGAGAAGGTTTTGGCAGGTCCTCCCACAACTGATGGGAGGAACATGTGAACTTCCAGAGCCAGCAAAAGCATGGAAATGACAAGTTCTACGTCCGCTGGGTCCCCCAAAATTACTGTCTCACTTGGAAAAGATCTGGGGGTGTGAGTGGACCAGGGGGGACAACAGGGTGATGTGGCAATCCTGATAATGGGATGGACTGGGAGGTTCCATGTATCAGGGCTCCTTCAACTTTTTCCAATAGCAACGCCTTTTTACCGGGGAAATTTGTGGGTGACCCTGTCTCGAATCTGAGCCAGGCTGTTTCTGGCAGTGCAAAGCGCTGAGGCGAGGTCCCATGATGCACCATGGGCGACTGCTGCCAGCAGTATCTCGGCTCCGTCCTGAGCTGGATTTGAACTAATTTTTGGCCATTGCGTTCTGAAGCCTGTGACTGCTGCCAAGTTCCTCACGACCCCTATATTCAGTTGCGCGACCTCCATGGGCACACACAACTCTGCTCTGTATCACGTGGTCTCTGGGCTGGGCGATCATTTCAGAAGGGGCATTGGGGAGCGGGCGCTTGGATTTCTGGGACTGCCTGGCCTGAGAAGAGCCAATGGAGAAAGGATGGGAACGTTCGACTCTCCGAAGGGCGGTCCAGTGGGGGAGCGAGGAGCCTCACTCTCCCTGGCCCAGAAGGCAGAGCCAGAAATGTAGGGGGAAGTTATGGAGGCAGAGTTTGCCCAGAGAAAGGGGAAGGCCTCAGCACACGTCCCAAAGTCCAGTAGGGTGTCTTCTTCATCAGTGGAGACTGTCCCTTGGAGGCTTGGATGATGCCTTTGAGCTATAGGGATTGTTTGTTTGTTTGTTTGTTTGTTTGTTTTTTTGGGGGGGGACTGTTGTCAAGGGTGTTCCTGCTCAGGTATGGGTCAGATTGGACTGTGAGGTCCATTCCCACTTTGAGGTTCTGGACTCCTACATGGATCCCTGATAAGACATTCAGGAGGTTTGTTGATCAGGGAAGGAGGCAACCTCGGGCCCAAAGCTGGATTTCCTTGGATCCTTCCTGATGCTTGGGGAAGAGTGGCAAGAGAAAGGGGTGCTGCGGCACTTCGGTGCAGCCCGGGGTCCACTCGGGGCCCCAGCCCCATTGAGCCGCCACTCTGGCCGCTCCCCTGCATCCCAGGGGCCTGGATTTCTTCCCCCTTGGCTGGCCTCTTCCCTCCCTGCAAACTTCCTGGCCTGGCCTCTAGGTTTGCCCGGCCATGTGGCCAAGGCTCCCCCGGGGCCTTTCGGGCTCTGGCTCTCCCCTGCCGTGCTCCATTCTGACCCCAGTCCCAGCTCCGGCTCCAGGAGTGAGCTGGCTCCGACCCCTTAGCAGCCCCTGCCCCCCACCCGGCAGCTCACCAAGGCCGGGGGAAGCACATTCCTCAGTTTGATAGCTCCCCACACTCCTTCCTGGGGCTGCGGCCAATGACGCCGTGGCGGCTGGTCAGGAATGCAGGTTGGGTGAGTGTGCGAGAGCGAGGGGGGGAGCGGGGGAGGGCTCGAGTGTGGGAGCGAGCAGTGTGTGTGAGTGTGAGTGTGACTGTGAGTGTGTGAGTGTGAGAGAGAGCAAGAGAGACAGAGGAACGGGAAGAGAGACAGAATGAGAGCTAGAACAGGGAAGGCGAGGCAGAGAGAGGGGAAGAGAGACAAAGAGACAGAGGCAGAGAAGGGGGAAGAGGCAGAGAGACAGAGGGAGAGGGAGAGAAACAGAGAGACAAAGAGAGATATACAGAGAGAGACAGGGGGGGGGGAGAGACAGAGGCAGACTCAGAGAGCCATAGGCAGAGAGACAGACTGAAAGACAGAGACAGAGGGAGAAAAAGACAAAGAGACAGACAGAAAGAGATAGAGGGAGAAGGGGGGAAGAGAGAGAAAGAGATAGAAATGGAAGTAGAGAGACAAAGAGACAAAGGCAAAGAGAAATGGAAGGGAGATAGTTGTCCATTGAGCCGTTCTGGGGTTGAGTCTGAAATTAGGCCTTTGTTCTAATTCTAGAGAAAGGTCACCATCCTAAGGCCTGCGGGAGGGGATAGGCCATTTCCCAGAAGCCTTTGCCTGACACAGCAGCGTTTCTTTCCCATGTGGCTAAGCCAGCAGCCCCATATCAAGTTCTCCTTGAAACAACATGGCTCCTGACTCCCACTGGCGGACCCCATTTGGGGTCCCAGTTGCTTGAGAAGAGTGCAGTCAGTTCCTTTTTCTCCCCGTCCCCTCAGTTTCTTTCTTTGTAAAATGGGGGCAAACCCAAGGACATTCCTCTTCAAACTTTTCAGAACCTCAGTGGAGGGGGCAGGAAGAGGAGCTGCCCCCACCCACTCCCACTTGGCCAAACCCCAAACCCCAAATGATCTTGTGGCACTTGGGCTGGGTAAATAACCGTTATTGTGGCTATCCTGAAAAAAATATGTTCATTGTTGGGATTGTTAATAGCGATCTGGCTCAGCCTCGGAAAAGACATTTTCAAAAACCACCGCCAACCACCATGATGCATTTCTGCATGTCTTGAATTTTGAACTGGCCCATGGACCACTTGAAGGACTCGCGGACCACCACTGTGCCACAGACCACCCCCTGAGAACCGCTGCCCCGTAGGATACCCAGCCAGGGGTCTTCGGCCTCCAAGGAGGGCCCCGGAGAGAGTGGAGGGCTAAGAGTATCTGGGCTGAGTTAGCTGGAGAAAAGAGGGAAGACCTGGCATGAGGCTTTTGCAATTTTCCAGAGCGGGCTTGCTCTGAGGGCAGGGGAGGACAGTGGTGAGGGCCAGCACCAGGCATCCAAAGACAGAAGGATGGGAAGAGGCAGGGGATGTTGCAGACAGAGCTCCATGGGAGCTGTTGGACAAAACGGAGGGCAGTGGGAGGGTCCAGAGGAGGAGCCTCATTCCAGGGGGCTCCTGGGGCCCTGAGGTGGGCGCCCAAGGGGACCTGGCCAGTGAAGACTGGGGTCCTGGGGCTGGGTCCCCACCCAATTCCTTTCTAACCTCTGTCACCTAAGGCTAGCCTCTTCCCTTCCAGGACCTGGGGGACCTTGATGGTCCCTTCCAGCTCCATATCTATGATTCTATGGAGCAAATGATAGAGCAGTGGAGTCTGCAGTCAGGGAGACCAAAGATTAAATCGGGTTCCAATCACTTCCTAGCTGTGTGACCCCGGGCAAGTCACTGAACCTGTCTACCTCAGTTTCCTCAACCCTAAAATGGGAATCATGACAGTATTTATCTCTCCGAGTTATTGTAAGGATCAAAATGAGATAATAATTGTAAAAATCTCTTAGCCTAGTGCCTGCTATAAAGTAATAGTTGTTACTACTACTACTGCTGCTGTTGCTGCTGCTGCTACTGCTGCTACTATTTAATAATATTCCTCCTCCTCCTCCTACTATTGCTACTATTATTACCATTATTACTACTATAACTACTACTACTACTACTACTACTACTACTACTACTACTACTACTACTACTACTACTACTACTGCTTCTATTACTACTACTACTATTATTCCTACTACTGCTACTACTACTACTACTATTCTTTCTCCTCCTCCTCCTACTGCTACTATTATTACCATTACTACTACTATAACTACTACTACTACTACTGCTTCTATTACTACTACTACTATTATTCCTACTACTGCTACTACTACTACTATTATTCCTCTTCCTCCTCCTCCTCCTCCTACTGCTACTATTATTACCATTACTACTACTATAACTACTACTACTACTGCTTCTATTACTACTACTATTATTATTCCTACTACTGCTACTACTACTACTATTCCTCCTCCTCCTGCTACTATTGCCACTATTATTACCATTACTACTACTATAACTACTACTACTACTACTACTACTGCTTCTATTACTACTACTATTATTATTCCTACTACTGCTACTGCTATTACTACTACTATTCCTCCTCCTCCTGCTACTACTGCTACTAGGCTGGAGACTAGGGCCTGGGATTTGGGATGGTTATCAGTACCGGGCCGGAGGAGATGATGGAAGGCGTGAGAATGGGTGAAATGGCCCAGGGAGTGTGTCGGGGCAGCCTGATACCCCAGTGGTATCTGCTTAGAGATGCAGGGCTGAGGTCCACAGCTGTGTGTCACAGGCCACCCCCTCAGAAACCAATGAGGATTGGTTACTGGGACAGCAGGTGTAGATATACTGGGAACTGTAGTCATAACTCTGCCAGGTTCTTCTCACTGGAAGAAGCACTGGGATTCAGCAGCCCCCTGGGGGTCCTAACAGGCTCTTGGAAGGACCATGCTGCTCACCTCGTGGCCCGAGGAGATGCCTTAAAAATTGTCGGCTTCACTCAGTCTTTCCTTGCTGTGGCAGGCAAGGTCAAAACACACAAAAAGTACAAAAAGGTTTTTGAAGATGATTCCACTCATGACACACTTAAGGACAACAAAAAATCCAGTAAACCTGAAAGATGAACTGTTCTTGTTGTGAGAAAACCTAGCAGGGATTGCATCCAAATAGTAGCCTTGAGTAAAATAAGACTGACAAGTGAAAGTCAGCTTACCGAAGTCAGGGCTGGATACGTCTTTTTTCTGGAGTGACTACAATGAAGGGGAGTGCGCTGAAGCTGATGCAGGCTTTGCAATCAAAACTAATCTAGTCAACAAGCTTGTATGGGTTCCCAAAAGGAATGAGTGACAGGTGCTTGACAATGGGGTCGTTGCTTACCACTATCATCCGGGGGTATGCTTTCACCATGACAAATCCTGATGAGGTCAAAGAAAGAGTTTATACAGACCAGAGACCCTCGTTATCAATGTATCAAAAGGGGATGAGTTTGTAATTTTGGATGACTTTAATGCCGGAGTAGGCGCAGACCATTAGACGTGACAGGGAGTCCTTGGGAGGAACAAAGTCAGAAATAGTGAGAGCAGTGTTCACTTGAGACTGAAGACTTGGGTATCCCATAACCATAACCAGCATTGTCTTCCATTTACCTAAAAGCAATGAAACTTCTTGACTATCTTTGCAATAAACAATGGCATTGCAAGGAGAGGAGACCGGACGTAGGAGTGAGGAAGGCGATGTGTGGCACAGAGTGCTGGACCGATCATAGACTTATCCTCTTGAAACAAAATATTTGCATTAAACAAATGCAGCTTCAACTGCTGGAGGACTTCATGTTAACAGATTAGAGCGCTTCTTTCAGGGGGAACGATCCACTGCAAACTTGAAGAGAAGGTTGAGCGCCAACACACGTTTGGCAACAGTGGAGCAGAACCAGAACCAGAACTCCACAGGGTTTATCAGCCGGAGAGTACAGCAATTTCTAAGAAGGAAAAGTCTAACTATTGAAAGTTAGGTACAAGTGAAAATGTGGTGTTAGAAAGATACAGGATTCTTGGCTCAGTAAGAAGGCAGGTGAAATTGAGTTTTATGTTGATCCTAACAATCCAAAGTGCTTTTACAGTGCTAGGAAGGCTATTTATGATCCAAAGACCTATGGTGCAATTCCACTACTCGGCTCTGATGGAGCCACGTTGATTAGTGATAAGGACACAATCCCGGAGAGATGGCCTGAACAATTCCATAGTATTCTAAAAAGACCATCATTGGGGCAGCTAGTTGGTGTAATGGGTAGAACCCCAGCCCTGAAGTCAGGAGGATCTGAGTTCAAATTTGACTTAAGACACTTAACATTTCCTGGCTGTGTGACCCTGGGCAAGTCACTTAACCCCATTTGCCTCAGCAAAAAAAAAAAAGACCATCATCAATTAATGCTGAAGCCTCTCATGGAAGTCAATCGTTTTCTAGCCAAACTTCCAACGGAAGAAGAGGTTTGAATACCATTAGGCTCTATTCTGCCGATTCAATTCCAGTAGAGAGTTACAAGTCAGGGGGTTCAGTGCTCATACCATCTGACTGAATTTAGGTTATATGGCAGGAGGAGGTTATCACCCTGGAGTTTGCCTCTACTGTCCATCTCTCCAAAGGTAAAAGAAATAGGTTTTCTTGTGACAATCACAGGATGCTTGCCAGAGCCCTCTTTAATCAGCGCGGAAGATGATCATTTATTTGAGAGCCAGGGAGGCTTCAGAAAGGGCTGAGGAAGGGTGGATAGGGTGTTTACTGCCCACAGCTGTCTACAACTGCCCGTCAGTGACTACAAGGAAATCTGCAGTCAAGTTTTGCATGCTGTGATCTCTACAGTGGACATTGGACGTCAAAGGAAGCGAGACTGGGGACCAGTGAGGGGATGTTCAAGTAGGTGGTGGAAAGCTGCCCAGGGACCCCTGAGCCTCTGCTCTCCTTCCTTACTGAAATGTGTCCCACTTGCTTCTCCAGCCACAGGGGGTGCAGAGAATAGGGGGGGAGAGTAATCGTTTTAATTAATTGACCTCATTAAGATCCCAGCTGGTATAGAACTGACTTTCCCAGCAGCTGTTCCAACTGTCAAGGAAGCAACAAGTCACCCCTAGGGTGAGGGAGCTGGTCAGCAGTGACCTTAGGAGAAAGGAGGAGGAGGAAGGAAGGGGTGGGAAGTCTTCCAGCCTGTGATTGGCCCTGGAGGAAACATCCTCCAGGTCCAGAGAAGGGAGGGCCATCTCTACTTAGTCCCACATCTCTCACCCTCCTTCTCTGGGTTGACCCGGGCTCCCTGGCTGCTGCCCATTTTGGGGTTCTGCCTCAGGCTCCCGTATGGCTTTCTCCCCTGCCTCCACTCCCAGCCCCCATCTGCTCCCCAGCTTCAGCTCAGCTCCCCTTGGCAGCAGCTGCCTGTGTACCAGGCTCGGGCCCAACCATTTGCCATCTGGCTGGCAGTCCCTCCCTTCATGACAGGGCCATCCTCCTAGCCAGCTTTGCCTGCTGCTCCCACCAGCCTGCTCTGTCTCTGCCCACGGGGGTGGTTGTGCAGAGGGATTTGGGAAAGCATGACTTCGGTGGGGGGGAGGGCGGGGAAGGGAAGGAGAGGGGACAGGAGAGGGGAGGGAGGGGGGGGGAGGACGGGGGAAGGCAGGGCAGGGAAGTGTTCTGGGGGTTAAGAGTTGGGAGATCAGGGCCGCAGGTCCATCTCTGACTGAATGAGTGAGACGAGTCATTCTGTTTCTTTCTTGGTAAAATGAAAGGTTGACTTCCATCAGTCCCCAGAGCCCCCCAGTCCTAAATCATCTGATGCCATGGCAGCTTCCAGCAGCCTCTACTGTGCCCCAGCTCCTCGACACCTCGGAAGTGTGTGGGGCCACGCCCGGGGGTCCCAGCCATACAGTCGGCACAGCTCCCTCCTGAGCAGATCGGATGGTGGGGAGCGTGACAGCTCTGATCCAGCCCTTCCAGTTGCCATTCCAGCCTTGGGCCTTTCCCCTGGAGGCCCGTGGCCTGATCCCCGAGCCTGGCCAACACTGCGACTTCTGGGTTTCCCTTGGAGGATGCTAGCAGGCAGCAGGGGCCAGGAAGTCACAAGTTTATTCTTCCAGGGGACACAGGAATCCCGGTCTACCAAGAACTCATCCTCGCCATGAAGCAAAGGTTGCCCAGAGTGGGCCTATGGCTTGCCTGAGGTCACCCAGCTTCTTGGTGACAGAGGAGGAGGGGGACACTGGGCACGGATCCTCCCTGACCCAAGTCCAGAGTGCCCCAAGGTGGCCGTGGATGCTGAGGAGAGGTGGGCCCCCGGGCCCTCATGTGCTTACCCCAGGCCTGGCATGCCTCTGGATGGCCTGGGGTCTGTCCAATCTCAGAAGCGCTGTTCCGCTCTCTGAGTTAGTGTGCGCATTGGGAAAAACCATCCTGGGTTCCGCGTGCTTCCTGCTGGCTCTGCAGGCATTGGGTTCTCTCCCAGTTCCCCAGAATGTTTTCTGCCCAGGACTGACCTCGGACCTCATCTGACTGACCAGCATCTTTTAGCTGGGCGATGGCACCCGGTTCGTCCCCTGCCTGAGAGAGCCCTTCCCCCCACCCCATCTCTGCAAAGTGAGCTCCGGGGAGAAGCCTCTTCCCTCCTTGCCCAGCCCAGGGCGCCTGTGGGGAGCTCCCTGTGGTAGCAGGCTATCTCCTACAGCTGGCTCTCCGCCCCTCCGCCCACTGCTCCCAACTGCCCGCTGGAGCTGAGCGCTCCTCCACAAGATGGTTTGTCGGCCATGGGCAGCCAGCCGTTGTGCCCGTTCCACTCTGGGGTCTGGCTTCTTTTTGAATCCGGCCTAAAACGGCCTCAGTTTTTTGATCTCGTTAGGCCCAGGATCCAGGTTGGTTGCTTTTCTCCAGGACTCCCCGGATCAAGGATCTTCTTCCTCAAATAGAGCCCCTGGGATTGAATATCATCCCTCATTTTCCAGAGGAGAGACTGAGGCAGGCCGGGAGAGGGGAAGTGATGGGTTGGGGCAAGGCTGCTTGGGTTCTGAGGCCCAGTTCCCCTAGATCATGATGATCCCCCAGAGCAGGAGCTTTGAATCAAGACCAGATGCCACCAGCCCAGACTTGGCACTCCTCCCAAAGGCTTTGGTTGCCAAGGCAGCCCCCTTCCCCTTCTGGCCCCCTCCTCTGAGCCAGGCCTCCTGAGCTGGATGGTGGAGCTCAGGTAGACCCGACGCCTTTCCCCAACTTCTCGGCTCACTGTTCCGCCCCAACTCGGTCAGGGACCCCAGCTTCAGTGGCAGTGGCCAGTTCCCCATCCTGCAAGGAATTTTGTTCCCGTCTGCCGAACAGGGGCTCCTCGGAGTCTTGCCTCCTTCTGACCCCTGAGTTCGGCCAGCCACACGTGGCCCCGTGAGAAGAGCCACGGGAAGGCCATGGGGCGTCTGCACTGTTGGTTGAGTCGCCAACCTGGGGAAACTTGTAACCCTGTGGGGGAAGTCCCAGGTGAAGTTCTGTAAAATGGGGGCCATCAGAGCACTGTTGCTTGCCAGCCAGGAAGTTTTCACTTCCCCTCTCTCACACGTGTGCACGTACATACAGATGCACAATATGTCCACGAGCCCACGGGCAGATTGTGCCCGGCTGTGGGCTGCTGTGCTCCTGCCTTCGCTCCTCAGGTGAGGGTGAAGGCCGAGCTGCAGAAAGAGAACAGACGATGGCTATTTGCCAGCTGCATCCAGGCACGGGTTCCCACAGGGGTATCGGACCAGCCAAGTTCACTGGGTCTGGAAAATTGCTGGGGTTCCAGACAAAGGATGAGGGAGGAAATGTGGGGGGAGGAGGAAGAAGGAGAAGGAAAAGGAGGAGAGGATGAGGAGGAGGAAAAGAGAAGGTGGAAAAAGAGAGGAGGAGAAATGGAGAATGAGGAGGAAAGGAGGAAAAGAAGAGGAGCAAAAGAGGAGGAGGAGGAAGATGAGAGAGAGGAGGAGGAGGAGGAAGATGAGAGAGAGGAGGAGGAAGGGAGGAGGAGGAGGAAGAGAAGAGGAGGAAAAGAGGAGGAGGAGGAGAAAGAGGAGGAGAAAGGGAGAAGGGAGAAGGAGGAGGAGGAGGAAAAGAAGAAGAAAGGAGGAAGAAGAGAGGAAGAGAAGAGGAGGAACTAGCATCTTGTTATCATGGCAGGCTGGAGGTCTGGGGATCTGGGCTGTGAGCAAGTTCCCAAGCCATAAATTTCCCAGAGGCAGCTGGAGCCAGGAGCCCTGAGCAGGAACACTCCAATCTATTATCTTGCGGCAGCCCACATTGGGCTTTGAGGCTCCTTGTCTGCAGGGTGCTGGGGGCCCAGCTCCTACAGGGGAGCAGGGGGCCTGGGGGCTGCAGCGATGGGGGTTGTATGTCCAGGAGGGCGCGTGGGTGTGTACATTTGGGGCAGGCACATGCACATGTGGCCGGAGTCAGGGTGCCGGCTCGGGTGTGTGAGGGGCTCAGTGCGTCTGCCTCCTTACCTAACCCAGAGGGGCACATGCCTGCCCAGCGCTGGGGAGCAGACCGGACAAGGTCAAGGGGAGCGAGGCCGCTCCCGGGCAGGCTCCCGGGCAGGCTTGAGTGGGCAGAGGGAGGCTGGTGCCTCCTGGGAAGCAGAGCCAGAGCTCTGGGGGATGCCAAGTCCAACCTACCCAAGGCGAGCCAGTCTAGTCCAAGCCTTGTGGAGCCATGGGCCACCATCACTGGTGCTCTATCCAAGGGCTCCGTTGGAAGCTCTGCCCCGTACCTCTTGGTTTCATCTTGTTTTTGAAGAGTTCAGGTTTTTGTGCTTCTCAGCCATGAGTCTCTCCTCAGTTACCCTCACTTAGCCACAGGGCCTGGAAACTCTCCACTAAAGCCCAAAGAGCAAAATGGTGACCCCTCCGGTCCCGGGCACACTCCCGTGGGGAGACACCCGAGCTCGTGGCCCCCAGCCTCCTTGTACGCCCGTCTGCTTGTAGAAGCTGGTGGATGGCGTTGGGGTGGGGGCTCTGGCCGAGGGAGGCAAGTCTGGTTCTGAGACCTACTGAGTCCCCCTACTGGGGGAAGAGTGTCCAGTGGGACCCTGGAGTTCACCTGCTCTCCCTCCTCAGGCCACCACTTCCTGTTTGTCCCCAGAGGCTGCAGGCTCTCCCAGGGAGCCAGCCGGGACCCTTCAGGGTCAAAAGGCCCTGAAAGAACGATATTGAGATGACGAGCCAGGACTGAGAGATGAAATTTCCTTGTGCACACACACACACACATGTAACTCACACACAGACACTCCTTCCTTCTCCCCAAACCTTGATCATGGCATTCAAGGCCCCACAGTTCAGCTCCTCCCTACATTTCCAGGCTTACCTCACACTATTTGCCTCCATAGAATCAGCATTTCACATAATTGAAATAGTCCCCTCCCTTCTACCCCTGCGCCCATCTCAGACTCCTTGTGACTTCTCATTGTGCTGCCGGCTCCCGCCTTCTTATTCGCCTTTGCTGACCCGTCTGCCTGAAAAGGGGTTCGAGCTCGGCAAGGCTCCCTCAGGCCAGGGGGGCCTCCCTGACCTGCATGTTGAGCTCTCCCGCCTCAGAATTCTCCTTGCACTTTGCCCTCTCCTTGCCAATGACCCCGCCGTCCCTCAAACTCGTGGTTATCTGTGAGCGTGTACGTGTGTGAGAGAGCAGGAGAGACACAGAGCCGAGCCCCCAGAGACGGGGGTCCTATCTATTTTAGAGGAAGCTCTTGGGAAACGAATCCAGTTTTGCTGGGTGGGGTTCCAGATTCTGGTCCTTCCTTCTGAGATATCCTTGGCTTGGCCTTCTGACCACACCCAACTAAGGCAGCTGGGGAGGCCCACCAAGCCTCATCCACTCTGGCTGTTGCCCTCGTGTGGCCCTTGTGTGGCCCGTGGGGCCCTCCTAGGCCGCAGTGGCTCCCTGGCTGAAGTCGGAGGCTCTGCGTCCTTGGCCTGAAGCTGGTCCCAAAGCTTGAGTGTGATAGCGAGAAACAGATCTAGAGATTTCCTCAGGAGGCGCTCTGCACCCAGAGCTTCGGGTGGCCCCAAGTGCAGGGTGCTGCCAGCCAGGGAAGCGGGATCACCAGTGACAGGCTGAAAAGCAGAGCTCCCGGGGCCCCTGAGGCGGGCTCTTGGCAGCGGGAAGAGTCAGCGCCAGCCCAAGTCCCTGCCCTCAAGGCCGCCAGGCCGTCAGACCTTGGGTCAGAAGGAGGAGCAGAGCACTTTAGAAGCCTAAGTGACCCTAGGGGTGGCCCATCCCATCCAGGACCCTCTCTAGCATTTCCAGTCCGTGTTGCCGTTCAGACCTGAGCACAGTGCACTCTCCAGGCAAGGGCTGGCCAGGGCAGCCAGTACCATGGAATTACCAGGTTCTTGACACTGCCCTCTAGATTCACGGGAGCTTGAGAGTCCCCTTGCCTCCCCCCCACCTCCAAAACTCAATTAGTCGATAGGTCTTGTCATTACTGCATTCTCAGCCCCCTTCTGGCCATCTCCTTGACATGGCCTCTCATAAGCCTTGGCAGCTCTCCCCCAGACTACCCCTACCTCCCCGCTTCCAGTTTCTCCCCTCTCCAATCTATCTTCTGCACGATTGCCAAAATGGTCATTGGTCTGCCCACATCCCTCCCCTGCTCAAAAACCGTTAGTGGCTCCCCATTGCCAATAGGCCCAAATATATGTGTGTGTGTGTGTGTGTGTGTGTGTGTGTGTGTGTGTGTGTGTGTCTCAGTTGGTATTGAAGGTTCTCCGTGATCCAGTTGCCATGTTAGTTTCCAGTTTTATTTCATAATTTTCCTCTTCATAAACTTTGTGCTCAAGCGAAGCTGGAACTAGTAGATGCTCCCCAAATCTCTTCCCAGATCCTAACTGCCGCCCTTGATGGCATCCAGCTTGGGAAACAAATTAGGGCCCTTTGTCCCCTCTCCCCTTTCCATGTCAAACCCTTTTGATTACATTTGCAAGATTCGAGGGAATGATATTTTTGTCAGCCGTCACTAAATGCACTCTGTCCCTGGCCAAGAGCCAGCGATCCCTCTATTTTTTTCGAGGTATACAAATCCAAATCCTGTCCTCAGACATCTTCACAAGCAGCTGTTCTTTTTTCAGATCTTCCTTTGTCTTCTGAAATAGTTGTCTGCTGACCGAGGCGCCCGCCTTCAGCTGGCCCTATGGGCAGTGCGCCACCTTTGCCCCGAAGGTTTTCGGTTTCTTTGCCAGGGCTTCATAATTTTGTTGAGGTTTCTTCTCCCATAAATGGGAGTGATGGTCGGGCCTGACAAGCTCGGGAGGCTCTCCATTGTCACGTTCCAAATGCAGGATGCTGGAAAGCAGCCGCCCTTCCTCTTGCTATTGTCAGTCTGTCTGACCACTGCCTGTCACATCTTGTTCTGATATTTATTCTCTCTCTCTCTCTCTCTCTCTCTCTCTCTCTCTCTCTCTCTCTCTCTCTCTCTCTCTCTCTCTCTCTCTCCCTCTCTCTCTCTCCCTCTCTCTCCCTCCATATCTCTCTCTCTCTCTCTCTCTCTCTCTCTCTCTCTCTCTCTCTCTCTCTCTCTCTCTCTCTCTCTCTCTCTCTCTCTCTCTCCCCCCTCTTTCTTTCTCCCTCCTTCCCTGTTTCTGTCTGTCTCTTTTTGTCCCAACCCCTCCCTTCCCAACTGGATCTCCCCAGTAGTATCCATCAATCCAGATGATAAGTCCTTTTGTGAGCATCTGCCCACTTCTCGGAAGTTCTCCCCCCAGGAAAACCCCCGGCTGACTCCTGAGCTCCGAGGGCTCGCCCTTTCCTGACTGTGTTGCCTTCTTCCCCCCTCCAGCCTCTTCCCCTGAGCCAAGACAGGCCCCCCCACTTCTGGCCCTTCCTCTTTGTCCACTCTCCACAGCTTTTTTTTCTTCAAACATATAAAGGCATGGCGCCGTCTCTTGTGGCCTTGAGTGTGTGCACGTGTGCACTGTGTGAACGTACATGTGCGCGCGTGTGTGCTTGTGGGGGGTATTCCTCAGCCCCCCTCCCTTCTTTATTTAGGAGAGACCCCACTTTATACTTTGAACACTGAAACCAATTACTTGGCCTTAACCAAAACTTACAGCACTTACTGTGTGTCAGTCACAAGAGTGCTCATTCCTTTTGCAGCCCCACCTCTTCCCCGGCTCTCTCATCCTTCTCATACTTGGCCGGCCCCTCCGGTAGTCTCCCTGGCCTCCATCTTCTGGACCTCTCATTTTGGGAGTTGGGATGGTGACCTCATGGGCTAACTCCCTTGCTGACCATTCCCAGGGAGACCCCTGGGAATCGACACTCCATTTGGCAATTTAATTAGATGAGGGCTCATCAGGTAGAAATCCTCAAGTGTTTGGACTGGAGAGGCTGGGGAAAGACCATTTTGCCTATCTCCCAGCCTCAAAACAGGATTATATTTCACTTCAATCTTTTTGTATTAAACCACAGCCACATGTGGTTTTCATATACAACCTTTGGCCCTTTGGGCCTCAGATATAGAAGAGAGACTTCGTTCTTGACTGGACCCTCTAGGGCAGTGGGGACAAACATGGATGGACACCAGAGCCACTAAATTACACACAAAGGTCCCTAAAGGCTGCCTGCTGACTTGAAAAAACCACATACTCATATTATCTACATCCTATTATATTTTTATTTATTTTATGAAATATCTCCCAATTGCCTTTGGCCGAACCCCATGGCGCGGACCCCCCCCCACAGGACCTGAGAGTCCAACACTCTGCTTTAGGACTTGGGGACAACCCGCCACTCTTCAACAAAGTCAGAATTAACCTTGTTGAACTTTCCATTGACAAACATTTGAACCCATCGCCAAGAGCACGAGGGAATCGAAATCAAAATCAAGGAAACAAAAGGCAAAAAAGGGATTGGGAATGCTCCCAGTCACATCTGCTGATTTTGTTGATTGTTACAAAAGCCCCAAAGTTGTGGCCCTTAAACATTAAGCAGTCCAATGTAGTTGCTGTACATTGCACATGGATTTGTTGTCATCAATTATCCACTCATAGGCAATGTGTCCAGTGTCCTTTCCATGCTGTGTCCTTCACTCTATGTAGGACCCCTCATCTAAGTTTTCCCATATTTCACTGAATTTATTGTGAGTTCATCATTTCTGAGAATTCTGTGTCATTGTGGAACTCTTAATTTTTTTTCCCTGAGGCTGGGGTTAAGTGACTTGTCCAGGGTCACACAGCTAGGAAATGTTAAGTTTCTGAGACCAGATTTGAACTCGGGTCCTCCTGAATTCAGGCCTGGTGCTCTATCCACTGCGCCACCTAGCTGCCCCTTCTAATTGGTTCTTGACGTCTTTGTTAGTTAAAAAAATGCTCTCAGCACACAGTAAGCCCCCAGGAAATGTTCATTGCCAGGACTGGTTTGCCTGCTCACCTCTTCCCCTGCTTTTCCTCCATCCTGCCGGCTAGGAATATTTTGGCGGAGTTGGAGTCTCCCCACCATGTCAAGCTCCTCTTTAGGGGGCTGCAAGGGCAAAGAGCATGTACCTTTCAGTAACTCGTAAGATTCTGAACGATTTTCCTGAAACATCGTACCAATTGACAGCTTTTGTCAACAACAGATAAGCAGGACTCTTTTGTCCCAGTTCCTCTTTGGGTCAACAGCGATTCTAGTACTAGAAGTTGGAGAAGTAACAGAAGCGCTTCCTTATGGGATTCTCTTCCCCTTACCTTTTTTGCTGGGCAGTCCCTCATTTGCAGTGGGTTCTGGTCCACGAAACCATTCCAGGCTTATTCAAGATACTCAGTGGGTCCATATGTACTGGAAACCAAATCCCACAAGCCCCAACTGGAATGTTTTCTTTTACTTATCAGACAGATGACGCCATGACCTCAAGTCAGATGGTTTAATGAAGTAAAATGGTAGGAAGGGGCCATGTTTTGAAAGACTTTAAATACTAAAGAGAAGACTTGCTGTTTGATGCCAAAGAAAGCAGGGAATCATGGGAGTCTCAAGCGGGGATGATCAGAGCTGAGCTGGAGGAGGATTGGCTTCCGCTACCAGAGGGACGATGGCCTGGAGCAGGGAGAGACTGAGGCAGGCAGGCCCCGCTCTCCCAGCGGCTATTGCAATAGTCCAGGTGTGAGGGGATGGGGGCGGTATAAGAGAGATTATGAAGGTAAAAAAAAACAAACACTTTCAGTGAGAATACCGGGCACACATGTAGAGAAGTCCACACGTGCAAAGATTTCTGTCTCTGCCGCTAGAACGCGACTGTGCCTTGCAGATGCTCTGGAGGTTCCAGGCAGGGCTCCATTGGGTGCTTGGTTCTCTCCACTCCCAGCTTTGGGCTTTGGCTGGATTCCTCCAATGAAGCAATACTTTTTTTTTTTCTCATAAGAAAAAGGAGAGGATCTGCCCTTGCTCATGGAAGCAAAACCCCAGAGGTCTTGGCTGTAGTTGTGGGTTTGTTTTTTTTTTTTAAGAAGACAAAGCCCCAGTAACCCAGTCATTGCACCAGAGGGAAAAGCAGAAGACTTCTCTTCATTAAAAACCAAAAACCAGCCCACCCTTTTACTTCTTGCTCACTGCGGGCCCGCTCACTATTATGGAGGGTTAGGAATTCCTCGTGTCTGCTGGTTTACCTCCTAATTGCCGAACCGTTCTCATCTACAGCTCCGTGGAGATGCCGTCTTTCCACAAGACTGC
The DNA here is from genome assembly GCF_048593235.1 of Sminthopsis crassicaudata. Lineage (NCBI taxonomy): Eukaryota > Metazoa > Chordata > Mammalia > Dasyuromorphia > Dasyuridae > Sminthopsis > Sminthopsis crassicaudata. The sequence continues at coordinate 2,390,714 of NC_133623.1, read as the reverse complement.
CAAGAACCCTTTGAATTTGCCCTCCCCCCCATTTCTTTCCCCCCTGCCTCCCACCAAATTTTGTAACCCCAAGATGCTTTTAGTTTCCCATACAAATGAATGGGAGAGTGAAAAGGCACTGGACCTTAATTAAGCCCAGTGGGCAAGATCGCTGCTCTCCTCCTCCCTTGCTGCATTCCTGCTTTTCATAGTAAGTGTGGCTAGCCTCAGCCCTTTCAAGGCTGAGTGCTCAGCCCTCCTTCCCTCCCTTCCTTCCTTCTGTCTTTTTTCTTTGTCCATCTGTCTCTATTTTTACCTCCCCCTCCCCCTCCCCGATTTCATCTAGTCGCTTTTCTCACACAGGCTCTTTCTCGGGTCGGAGAGCCAGGGGCTGCCGGTACGGGGATTCCCCAGGCCCAGGGCTCTAGGACTAGGGGGTTTCCGGAGTTCTGTAGGCCTAAGGTTCCCCCTGGCAGAAGGCTCTGGGCTCGGTGTGCTCCGAAGACCCAAGATCCCGGGGCCAGGAGTCGGGGTGTTGTTTCACAAGCTGGAAGATTGCTGCACACTTGGGAGCAGCCCCCCAAAGCTTCAAGGCTGGTTTGACCCGTCTCCAAACCTCTGTGGTCTGGCTCCTTCCTGTTAGCAGGGAGCAAGGAATTTGAGAAATAGCTGGCAGGACTGGGGAGAAAACAATGCATTTCCTCCCTCCTTCTGGGGCAGGTTTATAGGAGCTGAGTTGGCTTTCTATCACAGGCCTTCTGGGGAGCAGCAGCTGGGGCCGGCACCAGCCTCTTCCCCTGGCAAACGAGCCAGCCTCGCTCTCCTGAAAGCTCTGACGTTTTCCAAGTCTCTCTGGGGACCCGGGTTCCCAAATCCTGTTACAAAACACAGGTACAGAAGTGTCCGAGTGTGAATATCCCTGTCGGATTAATACAGAATCAAAACTGAGCGAGGAAAGAAAGGCCCTTAAAGCCAGGCTCCCAGGGTGCACCGGGGCTCGCCCTCAGAAAATCAGGATGCTCTTTTATATCTCATTGTAACCACTGGGAGAGACCTTACTCCCAGGGCACTGGATCCCACTAAAGTGGCCCTTTCCTGGTGGGGAGGCGACTGCAAGGAGCCTCAGTCTCCTGGGCATGGGCCTAGCCCATCTGCCCTTGAGCAAAGAAATTTGGGTGAAGGACACCTCCTGCCTCCCTCTAGCCTCCAAATCTCAGAGCACATAGGGCCTGAAAGAGATCATTATTTCATTGGTGCAGAGGTAGAGGGAAAAAACGTACCTCTCTTCCAGAGGGGATGCTTACTAAGAGCAAGGAACTGGTTTCTAGGGGGATCCTGGAGGATGGGGGATCCTCACTAGGAGCAAGGAACTGGTTTCTAGGGGGATCCTGGAGGATGTGAGCCTCCCAAGAGTTTGTGACAGAGGAAGTAGGAAGAGATGTGTGTCCCTGTGTGGGTATTTCTCTTCCAAATGAGCCTGACTATAATTGTGGGAGGCGGTACTCCAGTTTTATCAGGAAGTGTGGACATTTTAATGCTACTTTGAAAAATGTGATTTTCTTAAGCAACTTTGAGCTAATTGTGTCTCGACTTATAGAAGCACGCTCATATGGGGAGGGGTCCAGTGAGCTAGGATTTGCTGGGGAGCTGGGTGCATGGAGCCCAAGGTGGTCTTTTAGAAGGAAACTCACTGCAGGCCTCGAAGGCAAAGGGAGTCTGAGGTGTGCCCTTGATTCCTACAGCCCCAGGGGACCCTAAAGATCTCTATATAGTAGGAGCTTAATCCGTGCACCCTGACCGGCTGATCGATTGCTGCCGATGTGCTCCATGGCGCTTAGCATCCCAAACATAACAAGTGTGGTTTGATGAGGCGGAGAACAGAGCTTTCTTCCCAGAGGCTCTAGTATTTCCATTTGTCCTCTCCATCCCATCTACCTTTCATACGGGTTCAAGGAAAGGCTCCGTAGGACTCCACACGCAAAAAATCGAAAAGGGAAGTCAAGGTGGGAGGGAAGAAAAACTTTCAAGAATGAAGTTCTACGTTTAGAAGAATCGTGGCGTATGTCTGACCTGTTTTGGATTGCTTGCTGAATTAGGGAAGGAAGAGGGGGGAGGAGAGAGCAAAAAACTTGGAACTGTGTGCCCTTGCACACACAATTGCACACAAAAGCTCGTGGCTTTTGCAAAGGCGAATGTTGAAAACTCTTTGCATGGATTTGGAATGATAAACTTATTAAAACGGTTTAAAAAGTAACTTTAAAAAAAGAATTCAGGTCTACACACATGAAGGGGGATTGTTAAAATAAAGAGGGGGATGACTTTTCTGAAAAGCCTGCTGTGGATGCTGGGCTTCTCAATCTGAGAAAAAAAGATCCGGACAGAAGATGGAAGGCAGGGGAGGAGCAGGGGATGCTCCACCACTGGCCAGGAAGCCTCAGGAGGGCTGCTGCTCAAAGCTGGTTGAGGCTGGGGTGGGCCAGGGGGTGGAGGAGGGAAAAGAAAAAGATCCAAGAAGGGCAGAACAGCCCCCAGTGGGGGAGGACACAATCCCAAGCAGCACCAGAGAGCAGACAGCGCTCTCCCCTGCCTTTGCTTCTGGTTCCTCTGCCAAGGAGGAGGAACTGGACAAGTAAATGATGCAGAGAAGCACATGCACACAATCAGCATGGAGCCCCCCTTGATGACTCACTCAAATGCCCTGGCCCAGAAGAACCTGCTTCCTTGGGTCCTGAGAGAACTGGCCGCCACGACGGCTGAACCGCTGGCAGGGATACCTGAAAGGCCCACGAAGAGGGGGAGAGATGCCACGGGACTGGAGCAGGCCAGAGATCTCAGCAGAGCCTGCCGGCCATGGGCCGCCGAGCTGGAATCTGCCTGCTGGAGAACACGGGAGAACGGACCATGTGACAGATGATGGGGGGGGGGGGTCTAGGAAAGGCAAGTGGGGATGACAAAAGCCGGCGTGGGCTTCAGCAAGGCAGGTCGTGTCAGACTGGCCACAATGGAGTTAACAAAGCAGAAGGAGAAGGCCTCCTCTGTGGCTGGCTGGCCGTGTCGGAGCGGAGCTCCTGAGAAAGCGCCTCGTGCTATTCAGAAAGCTTAGTCGGGAGGATTTGGGGCTGATGGAACGAGTGGACGCAAAGCAGTCGTCAGGGGTTCTTGTCGGCCTGGCGGGATGTCTCCTCCTCGGCCCTGGACAGTTTGTATCTGTCCATGACTTAAGACAAGCACTGAGGCCCTGGAATCGAGACCCATTGGATGATAGACCCAACATTCCCAAAGATCTTCCAGGTGCAGAGGATTGGGCCCTGCCATGGAGCAATGTAGTGCTTTGTATGTGGCTCAAAAATCAGTTCCCATAGGAGAAGCTAACACAGAATGAAGATGGTTTGGCGGCAATTTGTGTGTGTGTGGGGAAATGATTCAGTGTGTGTGTGTGTGTGTGTGAGAGAGAGAGAGAGAGAGAGAGAGAGAGAGAGAGAGAGAGACAGAGAGACAGAGACAGAGAGACAGAGAGACAGAGACAGAGAGACAGAGAGAGAGAGAGAGAGAGAGAGAGAGAGAGACAGAGAGACAGAGAGACAGAGACAGAGAGACAGAGAGACAGAGAGACAGAGACAGAGAGACAGAGAGAGAGAGAGAGAGAGAGAGAGAGAGAGAGAGAGAGAGAGAGACAGAGAGACAGAGACAGAGAGACAGAGAGACAGAGACAGAGAGACAGAGACAGAGAGACAGGAGAGAGAGAGAGATGAGAATATGAAAGTGTTGATCTTACAAACACAACCTGAGGCAAGGCTGGATTAAGAGAGCTTGTGAGAAGGTGAAGGTCTCTGTTCTCCGCCTCCTCAGACCACATTTGTTGTGTTTGGGATGCTGAGCGCTATGGAGCACATCGGCAGCAATCGATCAGCCGGTCAGGGTGCACGGATTAAGCTCCTACTATATAGAGATCTTTAGGGCCCCCTGGGGCTGGAGGAATCTGTGATTTGGGTCACCAGAAGATGTCTGGAATGGCCAAGGAAGGCTGAGCCTGCTCCATGTCTCTGCCCCCACTGGCTCCCTAACCTAAAGCCACAAGCCAGCTTTCTTCCCAGAGGCTCTAGTATTTCCCTTTCTCGCCATCCCATCTACCTTCCTACTCCAGACTATTTGGCTCAGACCCACCACCCGAAGCCTCCAATGTCCCCCTGTGTCCTGGGATATCCCAGTCTGTTCCAAACCCAGTACCCCATCACTGGAAGCCTCATGGGAAAGCCGTGGGGCCAGTTTTCCCAAAAGGCTCTCTTCTCACAGCATCCTGCACACATCCCAGCTGCCCCAGAAGGCATGGATATAATCAACAAAGGCAGAGCCAACTCCCGCCCAGTCCCAACTGTACCCGGTCTCCCTGGGCCGGAGGCGGGAGTGGCCCTTCTCTCTCCCAGCTCCTCCAGCCTCCGCTTCCCACCTTCCCAGGGGCCCAGCCTCGGATGCCGGGCCTCTGAAATCATCCTTTCCAGCCCACTAGGCCTGGATCCAGCTCAGCTGCTGAACAGCTCAATTCCCTCATCAGAGACTGCCCTTGGCTCCCCGAAGACTGATCATTGTCCTGGGAGCTTGGCCCTAGGAGACAGGCCTATTATCCTCTGAGAATGGAGCTGTGCCCGGCCTCCCAACCCGGCCCGGCCTTGCCTTGCCCTGCCCTGCCCTGCCTCCTCGGATGAACCCTTCTGTCTCCATTTCCTCCTTAGCTCCTTCCAAAACCCCCACCCCCCCAACCCCAGCGGATCTGCTCTTTGGCCCGCTGGATCTCACGGCCAAGTTCTCAATCCCACACTGGCCTGAGGAAGAGAGTCGCTCAAGGCTTCCAGTGCCTCATCTCCCCCATCTGGGTGCCCGTAGGAGCAGAATGGAGGCGTGGAGCCCACGCTGGAAAAAGCCTCTGGGACGAGCACAGTGAGAGCCCTGCAGTGAAAAGCCCCGTGGCCCTCGCCTCAGAGGCCGCCCATGGCACGCGAAGAGAGCCTCAATTGTCGGGAAGGCTTTTGGGATCTCAAGCTGAAATATGCCTCTTTGCAACTTTCAGCCATTGTTCCCGGCTCTGCTCTCTGGGCCCTGACAGAAGTGATCTAATCCCACTTTCCCAGAGAGCCCTTCAAGTGCAGGCCCCGCCCACCCTCCCAGCCAAAGATCCCCGGTTCTTCTACACCATGGCCTTTCCCCACACTGACCGCCTTCCCCTGGATACCCTCCAGCTTCTTTCTCAGATGGTGGTGCCCATGCTGCAGAAGAGGTGAGAAGAGGGCACACGCCCGGGGAAATCGCCCTCCTCTTTCTAGAATTTCTGCCTCAGTTACTGCAACTGGGCCGGCCCCATTTGGCTTTCTTGGGGGCCTGAGCTTGGAGCCTCTGGCTCAGACCTCGGATCTCTTGCACACAAGCTACTCTGTAGACACGTCTCTCCTCTCCTATATTTTCGGGGTCGATTTGTTTGAACCCAAGGGTATGACCTTACACGGATCCCTCTGACGTCTCTAGCTCAGTGTTTTAGCTGTCCAGCTCTTGTTTTGCCTTCCTAGCTGCAAATTGGATAAGGGCACAGTCTATCCCTTTAGCTGAGCCCAGGGCCGAGGACGAGACCCCCAGTCGCTCCTCTGGAGGTGTCCCGCCAGGCCGATGGGAACCCCCAAGGACCCCCTTGAGTCTGCTCGTTCCATCAGCCCCAAATCCTCCCAACTAAGTTTTCTGAATTAGCACGAGGCGTTTTCTCGGAAGCTCTGCTATGACCAGCTGGCCGCAGAGGGAGCCTTCTCTTCCACTTTGTTAGCCCCATCGAGAAGGAAAATGCAGCCAGTCTGACACGACTTGCCTTGCTGAAGCCCATGCCGGCCTTTATCATCTCTGCTTGCCTTTCCTAGCTATCCCCCCTCCCCGATCATCTGTCACGTGGTCCGTTCTCCTAGGTTCCCCAGCAGGCAGATTCTAGCTTGGCGGCCCATGGCCGTCAGGCTCTGTTGAGATCTCTGGCCCGCTTCGGTCTCATGGCATCTCTCCCCCTCTTCTGGGACCTGCCAGTGGTTCAGCCGTCGTGGCTGCCGCTTCTCTTAGGACCTAAGGAAGCAGGTTCTTCTGGGCCAGGGCAGTTGAATGAGTCGTTGAGACGGGCTCTGTGCCCTCCTATGGTGTCCATGCTGTCCCATATCCCTGGGACGCATTCCCTCCTTCCCTCACCTCCGAGAGTCCCTCCCTTCTAGACTCAGCCCCCCTGGGAAGCCCCCTTTTCTGATCCCCCCAAGTGCCAGGGCCTTCCCTCTCATAGCACCTGCCACCTGTGGGGTGTGTGTGTGAGTGTCCCTGAGGAATAAAGCCCACCTGGCCTGTAGCGGGGCCTGTCCCGGCTTGGACACAAAGGGATGTCCCTGCCCCAGTATTCTACTCCGTCTTTCCCCCAGAGGCCGACAGCCAGTGGGGAGAAGCCTGTGCTCCCATTCTTCCTTCTCTCCCTCCCCAGTACGGTACCAAGGAAAAGACCAGGCCTGGCTTTATCTCTGAGGAGCCATGTGACCCTGGGCAATGATGGCAACATTCTGCATGGGCTTTCCGTGGCTGCTTCGTGTGTGAAATGAGAAGGGTTGCCTGAAGGGCTCTGAATGAAAACCCTCCCCCATCACTTCCCCCACCCCCAATTCCCCACAGGTCCCTGGGAGAGGGCCACGGGAAAGGTTCTCCAAAGAGACTGATGTGGCCACACAGGGAGCTCACCAAGGAACGCAGAAGACGGGACCAATCGGTGATCAGTCCCTAAGTCCCTACTCTGTCCCAGGCACTGTGCTAAGTCCCCCGGGATGCCAAGAAAGGCCAGAGACAGTCCCTGCTCTCAAGGAACGGGAAAGGCAACAAGCGGGAAAAATAGGAAATGCTGGACCAGAGGAATAAAGAGGGGCTGTGGGGCTTCCTGGACAAGGGGGGGCTGGAGCTGGCGCCTGAGGGAAGTCAAGGGGAAAGGCCGTTGGGAGAAAATCTGGACAAAAAGTAGCTCCCAGGGGCTGGCTGCTGTTGAGACCCAGCCAGAGACCACAGGAAGGGCTCTCTCTTTTGCTTTGACCTAGTGGGGACTGAGAGCAGGCATCATGAAGGGCCAGGGCCAGGGCTAGGGCCAGGGGCAGGGGCAGGGCCAGGGCCAGGGCCAGGGCCAGGGGCAGGGCCAGGGCCAGGGCCAGGGCCAGGGGCAGGGCCAGGGCCAGGGGCAGGGCCAGGGGCAGGGCTATGGCCTGGGTCAGGATCTGGGCCCGGTCAGGACCAGATGCAGGGTCTCCGGATAGCCAGAGAGGGTGGGGAGCATCTGACCCCCAGCCTGGCCCCATTCTGCTGCTGGACACCACCTGGACCCGAGCGCCCTAAATGGGGCTTTGTGAGCAGGGGGAAGCACGAGAACAAGGAACAGACTTTTCTATACACACCCAAAGACCCGAGGCAGCATTTCCAAAGGGAAAGGGAGGGCCACGAGCCCAACCCATCTGGGGCCCAATGGTGGCCGGGGCACAGACCTTCCTCCCTCCTCCCCCCTGCATCTCCCCTCCAGGCCGGGGGCACGAAGTCCCCGAGAAGTCAGAGCTGGGGAAGAGAAAGAAGCTCACACACTCAGACCCTCCCGCCTCCTACAGGGGTCTCAGAATCGTCTGTGCCATCCCCGGGTCCCGGCAAAGCACTCATTATTGCACACGACCGGGGAGAACGTGATCACAGACCGCAGTCTTTGGAGAGTTGTGGAGAACGGGGCAAGTGCTGCGGGGCTGCAGAAGCCTGGGTGCCCACTGGATTTCCCAAGGGGGAACAGAATGGCATCCACAAATGTCGAGACTTGGACTCCTGGCAATATTCTGGAGGGCTTTTTATCAGGGGGACAATTAGTAAGTGCTCAGTGAGAGACAGGGCACTCCCCAGCACTAGTGTGGCCTCCACAAGAACAGGCTGTCCGATTGTGTACAATAAGTGTTCGTTAAGTGGTTCCTCTGGGCTCGGTGCCGTGCCAGGCTCTGGGGGTGCTGGAGCCGAGGCCTTTCAGGTCCCTGCCCCCAAGGAGCTTACGATCTCTACATGTGTCCCCATGTAGACTCCTCATTTCCTTCTTTGATAGGGTCTGAGCCAGGGAATTCTGGGGCAGGGATTCTCACTGCTTCTCAGCCCATCGTTTGATAAAAGCGTCTGTGCTGCGCTTGTGGAGGAACCATGATATGATCACAGACGTGGGACCGCCTGGCCCGGCAGTCCTTCTCAATTTGAGCCCTGACCTGAAGGCACAAATGGCAAGATTCTGGAGAGAACTCCTGTCTGGGCCGAGGATGGCGGGGTCCCAGGAGTGAACACTGGGACAAGACAGAGCGTTACCAGGATTAAGGGGCAGACTTCCAGTTGGCTTCCGAGGCTCAGGCTGAAGCTCTCATTTATGCTGGCCTTGGAGGTCCTCCCTTTTGCCATTGGCACACTAACCCGGAGAGAGTTTATCTTGAGACCCCCTGAGCCTTTGCCATTCCACCCTTGGGGCTCTCAGTACCGCCTCCATCACCAGTCTCCCGGCTCCTCCCCAACCTTGCCCTTTATTTGGCCTCCCAGAATGCTTTTAGCCAAGTGCCAGCATGGCACTTGGCTGTATCCAGTCTAGTGGAGTTCTCTAATTGCCGGCTCTGTATGTGTGCCCCTTGCTTCCCTAATTAGACTATAAATTTCTAGAGAGTCGGAGGGGAACCATGTTCCTCCCTGCCTTTTCCTGCTGGAAGCCTCCTTCTCTGGGAGCCAGTTGCCCGGCTTGGCCTTTGGAATCACCTGCGACCGGGAAATGCTTTTCCGCTGGGTCAGGATGGCTTGGGGCCCAGAGCTGCATCAGGTCTCCGAGGCCCATCTCCACCACCACCGCCCCCCCTCAACCTCGGTCACCTGCCGTCTGACTGTCCATCAGAGGCGTGGCTACCGATGGGGCAACTGGGACCCGTGGTCTGGGCGCCCACCCATGCGATGGAGCGGCCCCAGATACATGGCGAGAACGGGGCCAGGTGTGTGACGATTGTGTCTCATCCAAGCCAGGCAGCCCTTAGGCCAGCCATCTCCTGCCAGCTGCCTCGATTTCTTCTCTGTAAAATGAGCAAGGCTCCTGCTTCCCATCTTGCTGGGAGGATAAAAAGAGCGAGGGTTGGAGAAGGTGCCTCTGAGTGGGCCATGCTGCCCCAAGGTCAGATGGGGAGCAGCTGCTCAGGGGGCTGCTGATGGGAACCCCCTCTCCCATTCTGGGCTTGCCCACCACATGCTGCCCTACTCCAGCTGTTGCTTCCTGGTTCCTTTTGCTCTATGCCACATCCCTGGCTCTTTGACCATAATGCTTTGCATTCGACCCATAACCAAAGCAATTTCAAAGTTCTCAAGGTCAGAGGATCATTCCTTGCCTAGGCTGGCCTGAGCCGGGGAGCAGCTCCGGGTCCCCACTGGAGGGTGATCGTCAGAGGGAGGGGTGAGGCTGCAAGTGCTTTTGTTCACTCCGCTAGGGGAGAGGAGGGAAAAGAAGGGAGGGGGGAGGGAGAGAAGGAAGGAGGAGGGAGGGAGGAAGGAGGGAGGGAGGGAGCTGCTCCCCATCTGGAACCATGTGGAATTTCAGCAGTGGAGACATTTAACCTGACTTTAATTTAAGTTGAAATGTCTGATATTTCTGATAGTAATAACATGCCCTGGATGTGGAGGAGGGGCTGGGGGGGCCAGGGGGAGGTGGGGAGGAAACCCCAAAGGAATGCCTTGCTCGGGCTGGCCGTTAATGGGGGCCCCGCCGAATCGGACGTGGGAACCTCAGGGAGACTGCACCCGAGTCTGAGATGCCGCAGCGGGGCCGTCCATCCTGGGGAGCCGTGGACCCGGTGGCGCCACTTTCTGCACCCTGCTCCTGGCTGCTTCTGGGGGCCGGCGTGGATATGGCTGGGATAGGGGGAGGTGTGGAGCCCCAGTTTCTGCTTTGGGCCCCCAAGGTCCCTGGGGGGTCTCTGTGGGGCCTCCTGTGCTCACGCCCCATCCTGTGCCCACCCCATCGATTAGCCACTACTTGTCCCTTCCTCGCTAGGAGTTCTCCATTGCCAGCCGCCTCTGGTAAGCACCTACTATGCACAGGGTGGGCCTCCACTGCAGTTGCTGGAGATCCAAAGACCCAAAGGAAACAGAGCTTGCCCTCAAGAAGCTTGCCCTCTGCTAGGTTCCCCTGGCCGTGGCTTCCACAGTGGCCACGGCCTCCTTGCTGAGGAGCGCCATCTTCGTGGTTGTTCCGCGTCACCCTCACCAGGTCTCTCCTCCTCGACCCTGGCAATGCTTCCGCCAGAGCCTGCTGCCTCCCTGCCTTCCTTTGCCAGACCTCGACCTGGCAGCACCTCGTGTTCCTCGCATGCTGTGCATCATGGGGCAGATGCCTCCTCGGCCCGAGCCGCCGAGCTCTGAGAATGAGGGGGCCCATGCTGGCCTTCCTTTACCAGCTGCTGCCACCCTGCCCCCCCCATCTCCCATCAGGAGGTTCTCCCTGGGCTCTTTTCAGTCGGACCATGGATTTGGAAACTTGTTTGGTAGCATGGGGGCTGAGGACAAAGGAGAAAGCCGCTCGGCCTGTGTCCCGTTCTGCTGGGCCCTCATCCCGGGCCGCCCCACGGCCCTCTCTCCGTGGCTGCATTTTCGACCTGGGTGAACAAGTGACCCAGGGCCCCGAGCGGTTGGAGATGCGGGCCGAGGCGTCTCTCGGCTGTGGCCCTCCGGAACCCACGAGCTCTGCCGAGGGGGGAAAGGCAGCTCTTTTTTTCTATTCCAAAAAAAAAAATCTCTTTTTTTAAGCAAGGAAACAGACTTCACTTTCAATCTTCCTTCCAAGAGATTGTTATAAACAACAGCAGGTTTGGGCCAGGGGGAGGAGGGAAGAAAATGATTTGGGAGATTAAGGCGAGGACGCGACAGCGTCCCCTTTGCAACCTCCATAAGCTTGTTTTTCTTCCCCCGTCGCCCCCTCCCTTCTCCAGCCAGCCTGGTTTAAAAGGAACACTATGTGATAGCCCAAATCAGATTTCCCAGCAGCATCTGCAGGTCAAGTGGGAACAGCTCAGCCATTTGGCTGCAGATTCAAGGAGAAGGCCTCCCCTTTAACCCCCAGTCCGGGGGGGGGAGTTGTACGTGGCCAGGATGGGCCTGGGCAGGGGGAGAGCTCTCCGCTTGCCTCTGTGTGGGCTCAGATTTGGGCATGTGGGGGGGTGGGGGGCTATGTTTGAGGAGTGCATGTGTTTGAGTGTGTGTGTGTGTGTGTGTGTGTACAGGGGCTGGGGACGTGTATGTTTGGGCATGGGGAATATATTTGGGGGGGTTGTAGGAGAGGGGGGTGTGAGTGTGGGGAGTACCGAGCAGTGAGAGGTTTGGGTGGGTACATGTGTGGGTATTGGGGTGTACATGTATACGTCGGGGGAAGGCTGCGTGTTGCCGTGTACATGTGTATGTCGGGGGGAAGGCTGCGTGTTGCCGTGTACATGTGTATATTTTTGGTTGTGTGGGTGTTGCATAGGAGGGCCGGAGGGGCACTGGGATGGGGGGCATTCAGAGGACCGGAGAGCGTCCAGAGCAGTGCATGGGGAGGGCGGCCGGCCAGGCTCGCCTGCAGCATGGACACCGCCCACGGGGCCGGCCGCTCCGGGTCCACTTAGCCCCGGCTGGGGGTATCAGCCGAGGCATGGCTGGCCTGCGGTGACCACAAGGAAGGCCCCAGGATGAGGGATGGGGGCTTCAGGCCTTGGCGCGTCTTCACCAGGTCAAGGAAGCAGAAAGGTCTGGAACCAGATTCGGGGAAGGGGTTACTCACCGTGGGAGTGTGCTTTGGTCTTGGGGAGTCGGGCTGCAGGCCGTGGGGGGGCGCAGAAGAACAAAGCCCCCGGGCTTTGGCTGGAGTTGGCCTGTTGCTCAGCCCTCCCCCAGCCCTTCCCTGACAGGTTGGGGAGTTGAGCTCGGGAAGGGAGACAAGGCTGAGAGGTGAAATTCCAGGGCCCTGAGCCAGCCTCAGCCTCAAGCCCGTTCCTCCCTCTGCTCGTCCCATCCCTGTGTGGGAGAGAGTGCCTTCCTTTCTTCCTGTGGGCCTCACACAGGGGTGGGGGAGCACTAGCTGTCCTGGGGAAGATGAGGCGGCCACCCTGGTACCTTGGACTCAAGATAAATGGGCTCTATTGCTCCTCTCCTCCCTTTTTCCTCAAAGCTTTTCGACATCTAAGGTAAAAATTCATTTGATCTTCCCACTTCCCCTTTGAGGCAGGATGAGGCAGGGCACAGAAGATTTTATTGTTCCCATTTGACAGATGAAGAAACTGAGGAACAAAGAGGAACAAAGGTCTGGAATTGGAAGGCACCTCAGGGGAAATATAGGCCAATTGCCCCCTTTTACAGAGGAGGAAGCTGAGGCTCCCAGAAGGCCGTTTCTAACCTCTGTGACCCCGAATATAAGGCGGCAGGCAGTGCCGGGATTCTCCCCCGGGGACCTCTGCTGCCAAATCCACTGTCCCGCTCCACCTTGCAGAAGGACAGCCAGGGAGGTAGAGCCGGGACAACTTGGGTCTTTCTTGGCTCCAAGGCATTGAGCTTCCCCTTCCCAGTCCTCATTCTGCCTCAGTGGGGCCAACTCTGCTCCACTGGGACGAAGGAGCGGGGCTTGGGATCAGAGGGCTCCAATTCGAATCCTGCCCTGACAGCTTTTGCTAGGGGATCTTGGGAAAGCCATTTCTAGCCTAAATGAGACTCAAGTGCCAGTCAAACTCAGTGAGATCTTGACCTCAAGTCTGCGGCGACAGCAGGAGCTCTTCCTTGGGCCGGCCACCCCACCTTGGGCACCACGGTGGAGGAATATGGAAGGGCTGGAGCACGCCTGGGAAGGGAAGGATTCAGAGCCAGGCCACCGGGACTCCAGGGTCTGAAGGGAAGGAGGGAAGAGACCCCCTCACGGGCCTGAAAAGCTCTGGGCTAGAAGCAGCCTCAGCTGTGTTCTGCTTGAACCAGGAGGAGCGGGCAGAAGGGAAATGCGGGCTGGGGAGCAGGAAACATCTTCCTCCTGATCAGGAGGGCCACCTTGGGCTGGGGCTCCCAAAGGGCAGGGATGAAGGGTCCCACATGAAGTGGTTCCACGAAGCTGGGGGCCGCCCACCATCCCCAAGGCTTTGTGGTCCCAGACGGCTCCCCTTGCCCATTGGCAAGGGCCCCGAGTGGGCTTCATTGCGGCTCTTTATATGAGGAGGGCAGAGCCTGAGCGAGACCCTGGGCGGGCCCAGTGGGGCCCCGACGAGCTCTTTTTGGCCCACGAGACACCAGGCTCCCTTCCCATTGCTAGTGCACGTGTCCTCCCAAGAATCAGCCATGGCTCTGCTCTCAAGCCTGAGTGACCTTAGGCAAATCATTCTCCCCACTTTGGCCTCCATTTCTCTCTTGGTCCGAGGGGATGGGGGGACTTGAATAGTCCAAAGGACCCTGCGCTCTAGTGCTGCTGCGTCTCTCCGTAAAGGTGTCTGCCAGTGGCTGGGAGGGGGAAGGGGGAGGCCAGGGGCTAAGTGCCTGGGGCCTGATGTTCTCTGGGTCCCGGCTGTGCGGGGAGAGCCTTCCTCCCCTCATGTTCGCTCCCCTCCCCCCTCCCTGCTCCAGTCTCACTTCCTGGGGCCCCAGGGAGGAGGGCAGCCAAGGGTAGGGCCGGGGTCTGTCTCTGCAGCTGCTGTGTTCCCCGGGCCCGGCCCCCTCCCCTCTGGATGTCTGCTCTGCCTTCAGCATCTCCGCACGCAGAGGCCTCTCCGTTGGATCGCGTTATTTGTCTTGGCCCGGGGAAGGGAGCGGGGCCCCCGAGGAGGATGGGGAGGCCATTTCCAATGTTTCCTCCCGGCCTCTCCGTGCCCTCCTCTCCCCGTGCCCGGGAGAAGGGAGAGGGCAGAGGTCGGGGAGCTGAGAAACAACGACCCTGGGGCCGTGTCCCACCGGGCTCATTGGCTCTGTCCACGTCACAGCTGGAGGGGCCTTGGGACTGAAGACTTAGAACAGCCTTCAAAATCGTCCCGGTCAGTTGTAGATGTGGAAACTGAGGCCCAGGGAAAGGAAAGGGCTCCGGCTTTGCCTGGGAGACAGAGGTGCAGAGGAAACAGTGCCATATCGGTAGCCAAGGAACCGGCTCTGGATCCCTTTTCTGAGTGAGCTTGGTGTGGTCACGTAACATCTCAGGGCCTTGTCCCCCTGAAGGGGTTGGGCTCATTTGCCTCCCCTTCCCTTTAGGCCCAAATCCCAGAATCCCACCGTCTGGGGCCTCCCGCTTGGCTTGGAGCCAGGGGACAGGGGCTGGAGCTGGGGCACTCCTGAAGTTTCTGCCCATGGAGGCCTGGCCCACCTGGCCGGGCCACAGCAGGTGAGGAGGCTCTCTTGGCAGCCCGCTCCAGGGCCCGTTTGCGCAGGAGCTCTCTGGAGCGAGCCTTCCCCCTCCCATCCCCCTTGTCCCTCAGCCAAGCCACACAGATCTTGAGGCTTTCATCTCCGCCCCATCCGTCAGCCCCAGCACTCCCCTCTGTCACTGGGACCCGGCCTCTCTGAACTCTCTCCAATTAGTCTCCATCACAGCATCCCCAGAGGCAGAGAAAGGAGCGCCGTGGCAGGGAGACAGTGCTTCACTTGGAACTCATGGAGCCCTAGGAAACCGGGAAGGCCCGGGGTGCCTGGGGGAGCCTTGGGAGGAAGGCTCCACCCGGAGCTAGCGGCAGTGCCAGCCTGCACCTGGACTCGAGGCCTGCTGCGCAGCCACTGCTGCTCAGGAGCTGCCCCATCCTCCTCCTCCTCCTCTCTTATCAGGCTCTTCTGGCTGGATGAGCCCCTTTGACCTGTAACCTCTGAGCCACTCCTTTCCTTGGAGCTCCCTTTAGCAGTCATTCATTTGCTGTCACCCTGGAAGGCCTGGAGAGGCTGGGCAGAAGTACTCCAAATGCTGAGGCAACAGCTCAACAGGACCTTGGGGAGGCTGGGAAGCAGGTGGGATGCTCCTAGGCACCCCAAGGGTATAGAGTTGCAGGAGCTTCCACCCAGAGCCTATCCCATCTTCAGCTACTTCCCTACTAGAGGCAGATTTCCTGCTCCCCCCGCCCCAAGCCTACCCATTCTGCTCCTCCTCCTCCTCCTCCTCCTCCTCCTCCTCCTCCTCCTCCTCCTCCTCCTCCTCCTCCTCCTCCTCCTCCTCCTCCTCCTCCTCCTCCTCCCCCCTGCCCTGTCCAGAACTTAGGCCTTGGCCAAGTGATGTCTGGTGGCCAGAAGACCCAGATCTTCCTTCCTGATCGGGAATCGGGGGCCAGACTTTCCTCAAGTCAGCACTTTCCTAGCTGAGGAGAGCTTGGAAAAGAGGGGACCCACTGATGCAGATGAGGAATAGCCCAGTAAAGAGGCAGCCTGGCCATCTTGGGCCTGGTGGAGGCGACTGTGGGGTGCCATGATGGATAGTCTCAAATGAGACTTCAGACAATTGCTAGGCAAGTCACCTCAGCTGTGTGCCTCAGTCCCCATCTCTAAAGAGGGGACGATAACCCCTACCTCCCGGGGCAGTCGTGAGGATCGTGAGGCAATATTTGTCCAGCGCTTAGCCCCGCGCCTGGCAGACGGCAGGCGCACTTACTTCCTGCAGCATCCCTTCCCATCTCATGTGGCTCTGGCCCTGTGTCGACTTGAACAATTTGCCCAAATAAAGCCCCAAATGCCCCAAGGTCATTTCCTCTGTTTTGACTCACTCTCCCTCCCTTCCTGGACGCCCAGACACACGACAGCCGGAAGAGGTCAGTCCCGCTTGGCCAAAGACGAATCTCATCGTCTTCAGTTGCTGGAGACTTCCTGCCTGTTTCTGGCTCCCAGAGCCTGACCCCGAGCACGCTTCCTTCCAATAGAGCCCCCCCCCCTCCCCTTCTTCCCTTCTTCTCCACCACATGAACAGTCAGAAAGACTATTCTCGGAAACTCTAGGTAATCCAGGTAAAGCGGGTCCACGTTGCCCCCCTTTAGTCATCCTGTCCAAAAAGGAAGTGAGGTGAACCTGGGGAGGAAAGCAGGCTGGCCCTGCCATCCCTGCTTCTCTTCCCAGAGCTTTGCCAGCCATCTTGAAAGGAGCTATTCTAATATTTTCTCAGGAAGTTGAGTCAATCTCGGGTAGGAGCCTATAATTTGCAGATTCCATCCTCTTCCCTTGAAAATTGAACTGAACTTTGCCCTTTTCCGATCTCATTTTCCATGAACTTTAAAATACCCCTGATGGCAGCTAGGCTAGGCAGGTTTTTCCTGCAAGCCCTTTTTTTTATGAACGGCTGATGGCCGATATTAGACTAGCTCTTTACAATATGCTTTATATACATTATGTCATTGGACCTGGAGATTATGTTGTGTATACAGATATCCAAGGCTAAGGATTTGGATTATCCGTGCTTGTATTAGTTTTATCACCTGTGAATTGCTGGGCTTCCAGCTGCTCTTCTTCCTTATTTGGGGGGACTACTCTCTATAGTATATAACTTGGGAGGATAGACTTATGCATTCTTTCTCTTCCCTCATCTTTCTCAAAAGGCCACAATGTTCATTTAAATGTATTTTTAATTTTTAATTTATTTTTTTGCTGGGGCAATTGGGGTTAAGTGACTTGCCCAGGGTCACACAGCTAGGAAGTGTTAAGTGTCTGAGGCCAGATTTGAACACAGGTCCTCCTGACTTCAGGGCTGGTGCTCTATCCACTGTGCCCCCTAGCAGCACACTCTCTTCTCTCTCTCTCTCTCTCTCTCTCTCTCTCTCTCTCTATATATATATATATATATATACAATGCACACACACACACACGCCAATCATTGTTAGATTGTTACGTATACTCCATCTCTGGCCAGGAATCTGTCATCCCTCTATTGTCAGTCCCGGTGTGGAAATCCAAATCTCCCCTTAATTATGCTCTTCTGATCGCCTTTAAAGAGCAACAGTGGGGGAAATGCAGCCTGTGGACTGATGAGCTTCAATATCTTGTCATAATCTGACTTTCTACCTCGGGGAAGACAAGACTCTATTGTTGTTACTGGGTCGATGAATGATTGACTGCCCAGCACCCCTGAGCAGCAGGGACTCCTCAGCTACTTCTGTTCCCTTTCCCCTGCTCCTTAGGGGATGGCTTTCCACTACAGCATTTTTGGAAGAGCAAGCGCCTTCCTTCTCCTCGGAGCTGTGAGCTCCCTTGTCTTCAGGAAAGCTCTCAAAGCGATTTTCACACTCTACTTGTGCAGGTGCCCCCTGTAACACGCCATCATGCTCACATAACTCAAGGCTCCCTTCTTCTACTTTGGACCCCCCTTTTTCTCATGGAAACACTTTTAATTCCTTTCAAAACCTCTCATTTTTTTTTGTTATTTTATTTTATTTTTAAATTTTTATTTTATTTTATAATTATAACATTTTTTTGACAGTACATATGCATGGGTAATTTTTTACAACATTATCCCTTGCACTTCTATTCAGATTTTTTCCCTTCCTCCTGCAACCCCCTCCCCCCGGTGGCAGGCAGTCTTATACATGTTAAATATATTACAGTATATTCTAGATATAATATATGTGTGTAGAACCGAATTTTTTGTTGCACAGGAAGAATTGGATTCAGAAGGTAAAAATAACAGTTTACATTCATTTCCCAGTGTTCCTTCTCTGGGTGTGGCTGGTTCTGTCCATCATTGATCAATTGGAATTGGATTAGCTCTTCTCTATGTTGAAGATATCCACTTCCATCAGAATCCATCCTCATACAGTCCCATTGTTGAAGTGTATAATGATCTCCATTCTGCTCATTTCACTCAGCATCATCAGTTCAAGCCTCTCTGTATTCCTCCTGCTGGTCATTTCTTATAGAACAATAATATTCCATAACCTTCATATACCATAATTTACCCAACCATTCTCCAATGGATGGACATCCATTCATCTTCCAGCTTCTAGCCACTACAAAAAGGCTGC